>NC_081554.1:80413263-80510763 GCF_963082655.1 Stomoxys calcitrans
AACTTAGCTCGCTTTTACTTGTTGGGTCTCAGATCAGTTTTTCGATGAGTTACAAACGGAAATTAGTATACCCTCATCCAAAGGTGGAGGGTATAAAAAAGGGGATTTCCCTAAACCAAGGAGCCTATCTGTCGCAGCTTGCAATTCGACTGGTGATACTTTTTAAGAGACTGGCGATTAAAGGGTCAACACTTTTGGGCATTTCAGAGAAGAGAGATGTTCATTAGAGAGCTTCCCTGCAAAGGTGCATCCAAGAGTAGTGTGTCTTCTTTGACCATTCTTTCTCAGTGTTTGGAATGAAACCTACCATAATTGGTTTGTGGTCTAGGGTCTTCCGTTGGACTTCCCAGTCTCATAATTTTCAGAAGAGATAATTTAGCTCCTACAATTAAACTATGTGTTAATACCACAAACAATGTAAGCCTCATACAAAAATGTCTACCCATACTGCGTTGCAAAGAAACGTCCATCGTTGGTCCTTTGCATTTTTGTGAGGCTTTAGTGGAATATCGTGTCTTTTTCAATGCCATGTCGCAGGATACTGAAAGCCATGGGGTCAGTGCAATGAGTTTATCTTTTTATAATAAAAATGTTGGCAGGCGAAGATACTTAAATGTGAAATGTGTGTGTGTGTGTGTTCATAAAATTGGAATATAAGCAAAATGGGCCAGAGTAAGAGAATGAATATTGTGGGCCACGCCAGAAGTATGTTCCCATAAAGCTGTATATTCAAGTCCTTTATGCGTTGTGCGCTTTTTGTTTGGCGAAAGTGAATCCTTGAAGCCGTTCACAAAGACATTTGTTTGTAGATTTTGGTGTTTTGGCTTTTCTGTTTGTTTGGTAAAATATATTTAGTGCACGTAAATGATTTCACTATGCCTATTTGTTTTTTTGCATGGCCAACAAAAAGAAAAAGTTATTTTTTTGTGTTATGTTTGAGTGTGTGAGAGATAGCTTAAGGCAAAGTTTAATCTTTTGGCAAGGCTTTGTAAAATGGGTCACACATTTTAAAGCATTGCCGAGTTTGTTCATATGAAGATTCATGGCATTTTTTCGAGGAAATTAAATGCCATTTAAATGCAAATTTATTTTTTAAACATGAACTTAAGATGTGCCTTAACAAAGTTATTCCAATAGCAACTTTCGGCTAATCTAAAATTATTTTTTTTTTTAACTTTTTAAACTTTTTCTAGTCTATTTAAAAAAATGTAAATGCCAGCAACCTGTTGAAAAGAGTATGTAGAAGTTTTGTCTAATTTTTACTTTTTTCTTTTTGTTTGAGATTACATTTAGCAGCACTTGTTGAGGGCGTAGTTTACTCTTAGCTTTTTCTTATATTCACTGCCAAACGCAGTTATAACAACTTTAAAACTTTTTCGTGGTAACTGCTAATAGCATTGAGTTCTTCTCTCTATTTTGGGAACTTTTGAAAAGTATTTGAAATTTATTGTTCAATTTTTTAGTTCGTAGTCCTTATACTAAGTAATGACTTTTGATCACAGTTGTAAAATAATAGACTTCTTCTATTGTTTTTATAATTACTATCATACACTGATGGGGAGAATACTTATTTCGTCTGTTCATTTTTATACCCTCCACCATAGGATGGGGGTATACTAATTTCGTCATTCTGTTTGTAACACCTCGAAATATGCGTTTGAGACCCCATAAAGTATATATATTTTTGATCGTCATGTCATTTTAAGTCGATCTAGCCATGCCCGTCCGTCTGTCCGTCCGTCTGTCCGTCCGTCTGTCCGTCCGTCCGTCTGTCTGACGAAAGCACGCTAACTTTCGAAGGAGTAAAGCCAGCCGCTTGAAATTTTGCACAAATACTTCTTATAAGTGTAGGTCGGTTGGGATTGTAAATGGGTGAAATCGGCTAATGTTTTGATATAGCTGCCTTATAAACCGATCTTGGGTCTTGACTTCTTAAGCCTCTAGGGGGCGCAGTTCTCGTCCGGCATACTCTACTCGGCTGACCCAATTGCTTGAAGAAAACACTCCCTGTCCCGATAGTACATTAGCGCAATGGCGAACCATTGCACACTCCATGGAAAGAACCGCTACATCTGTACTTGGGTACTGGAAGCCTCACCCAAAGATCCCATAGTACGACCAGGAGTGCCTAAAACCTACTGAAGCCAATAATACGGCATACAGGGCAACATTTCAGTGAGAACTACGCGCCAGATGAGGAAGAGAGATGAGGAAGAGGTATCGGGAGAAAAGGAGAGAGGAGAAACGTCTCTTCCGCAGGAAGAAGAGGGGAAATTGAATGAAGTGAGTGTGAGCGAATTGAGATGTTCAGGAGCCAGAAGTCCGAAAATTCTACCAAAGCATTAAACATAAAATAGATGACTTTAGTGCTGGCACATTCTTCTGTCGAGACCAATAAGTAAATCTGGTAACTGACACTGTGCTGAGGATATGAAAGAACATTTTTCCCAGCTGCTATTGTTCGAAGACGATACCTCAGAACCTATCCCCAATGATGATGGTATAGAATGTGTACCTCCTAGTCAGAATTAGGTCCAAGGAGATGTTACCCGACTGAAGAACACCAAGGCAGTAGGAGCCGACGGGTTGCCCGCTGAACTTTTTAAGACCGAAGGCGGCACGCTGCTTTGGCGTATGCATCAAGCGTATGTAACAGTTCGTCTGGGCAATCTGACTAGAAGAACGCATACCCGATGACTGGAACACTGCTCTTTTAGCAAACATTGTTATTGTGAATATCAAATTTTGTTGAGTGTACACACATTCGCTTACACGGCGTGCATTGTTTGACATATTGGACTATTTTTATACCCACCACCACAGGATGGGGGTATATTCATTATGTCATTCCGTTTGCATCACATCGAAATATCCATTTCCGACCCTATAAAGTATATATATTTTTGATCAGCGAAAAATCTAAGACGATCTTGACATGTCCGTCTGTCTGTTGAAATCACGCTACAGTCTTCAAAAACGGAGATATTGAGCTGAAACTTGCACAGATTCTTTTTTTTTATCCATAAGCAGGTTAAGTTCGAAGATGGGCTATATGGGACTATATCTTGATACAGTCCCCATATAGACCGATCCGCCGATTTAGGGTCTTAGGCCCATAAAAGCCACATTTATTATTAAATTTTGCTGAAATTTGCGAAAGTGAGTTGTGTCAGGCCCTTCGACATCCTTTGTCAATTTGGCCCAAATCGGTTCAGATTTGGATATAGCTGCCATATAGGCCGATCCTCCGATTTAGGGTCTTAGGCACATAAAAGCCACATTTATTATCCGAAATTGTTGAAATTTGGGACAGTGAGTTTCGTCAGGCCCTTTGACATCCTTCGTCAATTTGGCCATGATGGGTTCGGATTTGGATATAGCTGCCATATAGACCGATCTCTCGATTTAAGGTTTTGGGCCCATAAAAGGCGCATTTATTGTCGGATGTCGCCGCAATTTGTGACAGTGAGTTGTGTAAGTCCCTTCGACATCCTACTTCATTTTGACTCAGATCGGTCCAGATTTGGATATAGCTGCCATATAGACCGATCTCTCTACTTAATGTTTTGGGCCCATAAAAGGCGCATTTATTGTCCGATGTTCCGGAAATTTGGAACACATAGTTAAGTTAAGCCCCTCCATATATTTCTTCAATTTGGTCCAGATTGATCAAGATTTACATATAGCTGCCATATAGACCGATCTCTCGGTTTTAGGTTTTGGGGCCATAAAAGGCGCTTTTATTTGTCCTATTTTGCTGAAATTTGGGGCAGTGAGTTGTGTTAGGCCCTTCGACATCCCTCCAATTTCTCTCAGATCGGTTTCGATTTGAATATAGCTATCATATAGACCGATCCGCCGATTTAGGGTCTTAGGCCCATAAAAGCCACATTTATTATCCGATTTTGCTGAAATTTGGGACAGTGAGTTGTATTAGGCCCTTCGACATCCTTCGTCAATTTGGCCCAGATCGGTTCAAATTTGGATATAGCTGCCATATAGACCGATCTCTTGATTTAAGGTTTTGGGCCCTTAAAAGGCGCATTTATTGTCCGATGTTGCCGAAATTTGGGACAGAGTGTTAAGTTAAGCCCCAAACATATTTCTGCAATTTGGTCTAGATCGATTAAGATTTGCATATAATTGCCATATATACTGATCGGCCGATTTAGGGTCTTAGGCCCATAAAAGCCACTTTTATTTTCCGATTTTGCTGAAAATCGGGACAGTGAGTTGTATTTGGCCCTTCGACATTCTTCGTTAATTTGGGCCAGATCGGTCCAAAGTTGGATATAGCTGTCATTTAGACAGATCCTCTGATTTAGGGTCTTAAGCCCATAAAAGCAACATTTATTATCGTATATTGCTGAAACTTGGGATAGTGAGTTGTGTTAGGCCCTTCGACATCCTTTTCCAATTTCACTGAGATCGGTCCAGATTTGGATATAGCTACCATATAGACCGATTTCTCGATTTAAGGTATTGGGCCCATATAAGGCTCATTTACTGTCCGATGTCGCCGAAATTTGGTACAGTGAGTTAAATTAAGCCTCTTGAAATGCTTCTGCATTATGACACAGATTGGTCCAGATTTGGATATAACTGCCATATAGACCGATCTCTCGGTTTTAGATTTTGGGGCCATAAAAGGCGCTTTTATTGGCCGATATCGCTGAAATTTGTGACAGTGAGTTTAGTATAAAACGTTATATATATGATATATTGGGTTGCCCAAAAAGTAATTGCGGATTTTTTAAAAGAAAGTAAATGCATTTTTCATAAAACTTAGAATGAACTTTAATCAAATATACTTTTTTTACACTTTTTTTCTAACACAAGCTAAAAATAACAGCTGATAACTGACAGAAGAAAGAATGCAATTACAGAGTCACAAGCCGTTGAAAAAATTTGTCAACGCCGACTATATGAAAAATCCGCAATTACTTTTTGGGCAACCCAATACATATAGTGCCTATATAATTCAGTACCTGCAAATCGCATTGCATATCAGAATTGGATAAAATTGTGCACGAGGACTTTTGCTATGACCTACAATATCCATACCTAGATTTGTTTCAGTTATACATGAAAGGCTCCGTAGAAATTATAGCCGCGTTTTTAACATGTCTCACTTCCAAGACGAATATTTTATAGTTAAATTGAATGTAAAATTTTCCTTTTTTATGTTATGACAAATAAATTATACCCGCACTGTTTTATTGAGTGTCAATATATCAATTTTTTTTCTTTGGTTTACAGTATTTGAAAACTCTTAAATGTGACCCTCTCACACACACACACACCCTCATACATATCTGTCATGCGCCAATTGAGTGGTTTATCGCGTGGCTTTAATTTTACGATTCAATTTTCTCTGGCCTTCATAAAAAAGGATTTAGCTGCAATTGAAGTTATTTGTTTGATGTGCGGCGTTAAACCCTTTTCCTTCATCCTCACGAAACTGCTTGCCATTGAATTTTCATTCATTATCCTTTTTTGTGGGTGGGTTTCATGTTACCTTTTTGTTTTAACGATCACAATAATTGTGTTTCCATGCATACGTATCTCGCCCGCATATCCTTATGTGAGGCCATCATGAGCCATCATACAACAGCCATGCATGCGTGTGTATAACTTGGGGAGAACTCTAATGATTTTGGAAAAATTTACATATCCTTATTTTTATTAGCAAAGTTTTATGTCTGTTTGGATAAGAGAGCAGAGCACAGTGTTGGTGGTAGTGGTTCGCGGTTAAAGGGGTATCCATTGGCAGCACTCATGAATGGGAAACGGAGGATGATGAGTACCACAATAGTGACAGAGGAAGACATCAAGGCAATTTAAAGTTGATTTATCACCATGCTTTGACACGATTCCATGAAATTTGTCGGAAAAACTTTTTTAATATGATTTGATGCGATTGTGTTGGATCAACGAATTTTTGGGCGAAAAGGGATTTATTTTCATAAGAGGATAATCATATGGGTTTCAAGGCGTTTGAAAAAATGTGCATGTTTGGAACAATGTTTATAAGCCATTAAGGCATTTATATACACTTTAAAAGGATTTAAGTACAAATAAGCAATGTAAAGAGATCTAGAAAGCTTTCGAAGTTAGAAGGCAAGTTACTAATCAACACCTATTGGTTACTAGAACATAAGTCTATGAAAACATGATTAGGATGATTTGGCTGGTCATGGTAAGATTATGTTGTTTAACCTATTGGTTACTAAAAAATAAGTCTATGAATACAAAATTAGGAAGCTTTGACAGGTCACGGTGAGATTATATTGTGTAATATTTGGTTGACAAACTGAGCTGTTTTCAACCGCTCCCTGGAACTACTGGCATATATCTAAGCCAGTAATCGTAATCGATAAGTAATGAAAATTAACCTTGAAAAAGTCTAGTTCATGAATTCCGTGTTTCTCATAGAATTCTTATTTCTTTTCTGTTCTATGACACAAAGTCGGTTCAAATCTATTTTAGGTACTACGTGCTACTCACATAATCCCTATTCATTTTCTATTCTATACCACAAAGTCGGTTCACATCTGGTATCGTATCAACACCTACATATGTGTCGGTACCTGTTAGCCGCGAAAGCCGGGACATGTTTTAACATTTCGTCGTCTTCCCCATATTCCCTGTACCGAGATTGATACCGAAATCCCTCAGTATTGGCATCGTTTACCCACAATACGGAACCCCCTATAAAATTCCCGTTCGTCGAAGACACAAAGACTTCGCATTTAAAAAGATGCTAGACGGCAGTCTCCGGTTCATATGTGCGCTGCCATATTGCCTATCGCAATTCCCGGTTATGTCACCTGTCATAGTGTCTTCTGAAAATGGGGCAGGAGTAAACTTTTGCTAGATTAGGTTGGATTTATTTGGGAGCCTATCGTCAGACTCACTTAGACATTTTCGTCCCTTGTGACACCCCGGAAACAGGAGAAGAAAGATGCCTATAGTTCTACCGCTGAACCTTCCAGATCACCTTAAAAAGTCCAACAACTTGCGAATGTCCACTAAATCAGACACATTCTCAAGGAAATGAGAAAATGGAACTTCTTCCGACTACCAGTGTGGGATACACACACAGCAGATGTTCTATAGTCCTTTCTTCTTCGACGTCCTTACAGCTTCTGCAAAAGCCGTTACTGACAACCTTCAGTCTGTTAGCATGTTTTCCGATCAGGGAGTGACCTGTCATCATGGACACAATAAGTGGTAGACCTCTTCAAGTCTAGATGAGGCCACATAATTTTGAAATGTTCACAACCCACCCTTTTGTCACCATCTGTGATTCGGTGACCTTCGGGTCTGGTCCTGAAATTTTAGCTTACATGTCGCTAGAGGCATATCCACAGATTCCTAACCCATTCCCTGGATTGTGTAAAGTAGTTTCTAGTCTCGGAACTCGTCTGCTCTACAATTCCCTTGGATATTTCTGTGGCCCGACGCCGTGAACAGATGAATTTTGAACTGTTCATCCATCTCGTTGAGATATCTACGACAGCCGAGAGTGGTATTTGAATTCTGAAATATGCTCCCCAAAGATTTAATGGCTACCTGGATGTTTGAGAAGATATTTATGGCAAACGTAGCTTTGACTGATTTTTTAAGTTGCAAGTATCGCTACTTTAACTGCAAGTATCTCCGGTTCATACGCACTACAGTGGTTGGATAGTCTTTTCGGTATGACCAGTCCAAGTTATTCGGAGTACAAACTAAAGCCCACCTGGTCGTTTTTTTATACACCCCACCATCGTAAACATCTTTCCTTCCTTCCAGGTTTTCTATCGTCGCATCGATTATACCGCGATGGTGTGAGCTGCTCCCATTCTCCCATGTCGTAAGTCCCATTGCCGCAGTAGTTGCCTCACACTTAATCTGTATGTCAATGGGTCGGATATCTAGAATAGTCTCTAATGCGTGAGGACTACTCCCACTAGGACACTGACCAATAAATATGGTCTGAATCGGTCCATAACTTGGGCACATTGGCTGAAATTGAACAGCCAAACCAAGCACCATCTGAAAAATCTTTCCTTCCTTCAAGGTTTTCTATTTTTCTGCTCCCATTCTCATTCCATTCTCCCATCGTCGTAAGTCCCATTGCCGCAGTAGCTGCCTCACACTTAATTTGTATGTCAATGGGTCGGATATCTAGAATAGTCTCCAGTACGTGAGGACTACGCCCACTAGGACATTGACCAATAAATATGGTCTGAATCAGTCCATAATTTGAGCCGATAGTAATTATTATCCACATTGGCTGAAATTGAACAGCCAAACCAAGCATGGCTTCAATCGGTTCATAACTATGTATAGCTCTAATAGCATATCAATTCTTATCCATTATATTTTGTTTGTCTATAAAGAGAATCTTAAAATACCCTCTACCATGGATCGCATTTGCAAATTTCTTTGCCCCATGATCCTTGGTAGAGGGTATTTAAGTTTCGGCCTGGCCGAACTTAACACGTTTTTACTTGTTTTTTTGCTTATTTACAATTTAAAACAACGACACTTGAGGTCGAATGCTAGGCACTGCTGCCAGTGGCAGTCTTTAACTGACGGAACCCTAGTATTGCCATCTGGAAGATCATGATACACGAATGGATCAAGTCTAGAGGACAGAGGGGGCCTGGGGGTTTACATTGAGAACCCAGGGACAGAGATCTGTTTTAGACTGCCTGACTATAATACGGTCCTGCAGGCGGAGATCCGGGCGATCGCGGAATGCGTGAAGTGGTGTCGTAAAATTGCCATAAGGGCAATAACATCCAATACGGTAAGGTCACGAACAGTCTTGCAGTATAAAAAGGAGATTAACGCCTTCTCTGAGAATGGCACAATCCGCATCGTTTGGGTGCCGGGCCATAACGGAGTAAGGAGGAATGAAAGGACAGACGATTTGGCAGTGAAGGCCAGGGAACTGCCTTCAATAAACTTGGTTAACCCGAAGCTTTTCGGGTCGAGCGAGTTAAGGGCTTGGGCTACAAACACGCATGTATCACTGCGGAACATCGAAACAGTCGGTAGGACGGCGAAAATCTTATGGGGTGATCCGGATTGTTAGAGGACGAGGCTATTACTGAAAGGGAGTAAGAGGGAGGTCACTATACCTTTTGGTATCATAACGAGACACATACGATTACGAGCTCACTTATGTAAAATCGGTGCGGCAAGTGATAGCTAGTGTAGGGCAAGTGGGAAAGCTGATGAGACGTTGAAGCATTTACTTTCCTCATTGCGGCTAAAAGACACCCGTAGTTGGGTGGGGACACAATACCATACATGAACCATCTTAAGGGAATGATGCAGAAAAAAATAAGGATTTTGTAGGCAGCACGGAATTCCTAACTTGAAATTTACTTTTTTGAGATTACTTTTTAGTTTTTAGAGCGCATAACAAGCCGATTACTGGCTTAGGTGTATGTCCATAGTGGCATGGGGCACATTAATATCCGCACCCTTTTTTATATCCTCCACCATAGGATGGGGGTATACTAATTTCGTCATTCTGTTTGTAACACCTCGAAATATGCGTCTTTAACCCCCTAAGGTATATTTTTTCTTGATCGTGACATTTTAAGACGAACTAGTCCGTCCATCCGTTCGCCTGTCTCTCTGTCGAAAGCACGCTAAGCTTTGAAAGAGTACATCTAGCTGCTTGAAATTTTGCACAAATACTTCTTATCAGTGTAGGTCAGTTTGGAATTGTCAATGGGCCAAATCGGTCCATGTTTTGATATAGCTGCCATATAAACCGATCTTTGGTCTTGACTCCTTGAGCCTCTAGAGGGCGCAATTGTCATCCGATTTGACTGAAATTTTGCACGTAACGTTTTTTTTATCACTTCCACCAACTATGTTAAGTACGATTCAAATCGGTTTATAATCTGGTATATATGTCATACAATATATACCGACAATGAATCTTGACCTCTTGATCCAATAGAGGGCGCAATTCTCATGCAATTAGGCTGAAATTTAGCATGAGGTGTTTTGTTATGACTTCCAATAACTGTGCTAAGCATGGCGCAAATCGGCACATAAACTGATATAGCTGCCATATGAACCCATCTGGTATCTTGATTTCAGAAATTTTGTACAACGGTTTCTCTCATGATCCTCATCATACGTGTCTAATATGGTCTGAATCGATCAATAGCTTAATACAGCTTTCATATAAAGCTATCTCTCAATTTTGCTTCTTGAGCCCCCACAAGGCGCAATTCTTATCCGAATGAACTGGAATATTACAAAAAGACTTCTACAATGTCCAGCATTCATTTATGGTCCGAATCGGACTATAACTAGAAAAAGCTCCAATACCATAACAGTTCTTATTCAATATTCTTTGTTTGCCTAAAAAGAGATACCGCGCATAGAACTCGACAAATGCGATCCATGGTGCAGGGTATAAAAGATTCGGCCCGGCCGAACTTAGCACGCTCTTGTTTAATTTTATCCTTCTCTGTTTGCTGTTAAAGTAAATAAGCTATTTGGACTTTTTGGTACCAAAATGTATGATTTGTTCAAAATTACTTTGTCAGCCAACATATATCTTAGTAGAAGCTACATGTTAAATTTCAGAGCCCTATTTCAATCCGTAAAGAAAGTATAAAATGGTACCAAATACTGTACTAAACGTAAGTTTCTTCCGTTTTCATTACTATTTTCATACCCACTACCGAAGGATGGGGGTATATTCATTTTGTCATACCGTTTGCAACACATCGAAATATCCAT
This sequence comes from Stomoxys calcitrans, assembly GCF_963082655.1. Taxonomy (NCBI): domain Eukaryota; kingdom Metazoa; phylum Arthropoda; class Insecta; order Diptera; family Muscidae; genus Stomoxys; species Stomoxys calcitrans. The sequence goes on from NC_081554.1 coordinate 80,424,028, forward strand.
TTCCGACCCTATAAAGTATATATATTTTTGATCAGCATAAAAATCTTAGACGATCTAGCCATGTCCGTCCGTCTGTCTGTTGAAATCACGCTACAATGTGATTTAGTGTTTCCCAAACATCCCATTGCGGAACAAATAAGAGGGAAAGTAACTTCTCACAATATCAATTGAGTGCTGCCCGATTCAAATTTAAGCTCAATAATAAGGGGACCTCCTGTAATGCCGAGTCCGAACGGCGTGTCATTAAAAAGTGACACCTCTTGGTTGAGAAGTTGTACATGGCTGAAATACTCACAAATGTCGCCAGCATTTGGTGAGGGGAAAAGCACCGCTGAAAAATGTTTAAAGGTGTTTTCGCCGCCAGGATTTGAACCCGGGCGATTGGGCACGATAGGCGGGCATGCTATCCTATGCACCACGGTGGCTCCCACGCTACAGTCTTTGAAATCACGCTACAGTCTTTAAAAATAGAGATATTGATAAGCAGGTTAAGTTCGAAGATGGGCTATATCGGACTATATCTTGATATAACCCCCATATAGACCGATCCGCATATTTAGGGTCTTAGGCCCATAAAAACCACATTTATTATCCGATTTTGCTGTAATTTGAGACAGTTGTGTTAGGCCCTTCGACATCCTTCGTCAATTTGGCTCAGATCGGTTCAGATATAGCTGCCATATGGACCGAATTCTCGATTTAAGGTTTTGGGCCCATAAGAGGCGCATTTATTTGGGGCAGTGAGTTGTGTGAAGAACTTTGACATCCTTCTTCAATTTGGCCCATATCGGCCCAGATTTGGATATATCTGCCATATATACCGATCTCTCGATTTAAGGTCTTGCGCCCATAAAAGGCGCATCTATAGTCCGATTTTGCCGAAATTTGGGACAGTGTTGACCCCTTCGACATCCTTCTTTAATTTGGCCCAGATCGGTCCAGATTTGGATATAGCTGCCATATAGACCGATCCTCCGATTTAGGGTCATAGGCCCATAAAAGCCACATTTATTATCCGATTTTGCTGAAATTAGCGACAGTGAGTTGCAATAGGCCCTTCGACATCCTTCGTCAATTTGGCTCAGATCGGCCCAGATTTGGATATAGCTGCCATATAGACCGATCCTCCGATTTAGGCCTTAGGCCCATAAAAGGCGCATTTATAGTCCGATTTCGCCAAAATTTGAGGCAGGGAATTGCGTTAGACCCCTTGACATCTTTCTTCAATTTGGCTCAGATCGGTTTAGATTTGGATATAGCTGCATATAGACCGATCTCTCGGTTTAGGTTTTGGGTCCATAAAAGCCACATTTATTATCCTATTTTGCTGAAATTCGGGACAGTGAGTTGCGTTAAGCCCCTCAACATCCCTAGTCAATTTGGTTCAGATTGGTCCAGATTTGGATATAGCTGCCATATAGACCGATCTGCATATTTAGGGTCTTAGGCCCATAAAAACCACATTTATTATCCGATTTTGCTGAAATTTGAGGCAGTGAGTTGTGTTAGGCCCGGCATCCTTCGTCAATTTGGTTCAGATTTGGATATATCTGCCATATATACCGATCTCTCGATTTAAGGTCTTGCGCCCATAAAAGCCACATTTATAATCCGATTTTGCTGAAATTTGGGACAGTGAGTTGTGTGTGTCGACATGCTTCTTCAATTTGACTCAGATCGGTGTAGATTTGGATATAGCTGTCATATATACCGATCTCTCGATTTATGGTTTTGGTCCCATGAAAGGCGCATTTAATGTCTGATTTTGCCAAAATTTGGGACTGTGAGTTGTGTTAGGCCCTTCGACATATATCTTCAATTTGGCCCAAATCGGCTCAAATTTGGATATAGCTGCCATATAGCCCGATCTCTCGATTTGAGGTCTTGCGTCCATTAAAACCAAATTTATAATCCGATTTTGCTGAAATTTGCGACAGTGAGTTGTGTAAGGATCTTTGACATCCTTCTTTAGTTTGGCTCAGATCGGTCTAGATTTGGATATAGCTGCCATATAAACCGATCCGCCGATTTAGGTCTTAGGCCCATAAAAGGCGCATTTATTATGGTATACTGCTGAAACTTGGAACAGTGAGTTGTGTTAGGCCCTTCGACATTCTTTTTCAATTTGACTCATATCGGTTCAGATTTGGATATAGCTGCCATATAGACCGATCCTCCGATTTGGGGTCTTGCGCCCATAAAAGAAACATTTAATGTCCGATTTTGACAAAATTTGGGACAGTGAGTTTTGTTAGGCTCTTCGACATCTTTCTTCAATTTGGCTCAGATCGGTCCAGATTTGAATATAGCTGCCATATAGACCGATCTCTCGATTTAAGGTTTTGGGCCCATAAAAGGCGCATTTATTATCCGATTTCACTGAAATTTGACACCGTGACTTATGTTGGGCCCTTCAATATCCCTCTTCAATTTGGCTCAGATCGGTTCAGATTTGAATATAGCTGCCATATAGACCGATCTCTCGATTTAAGGTTTTGGTCCCATAAAAGGCGCATTTATTGAACGATTTTCTTGAAATTTGGGGCAGTAAGTTGCTTTAGGCCCCTTGGCTCAGATCGGTTCTGCGATTTGGCTCAGATCGGTCAAGATCGGATTTTGAAGAAAGGTGGTTTTTATAATTACCCAAGGTGGTGGGTGTCCAAAGTTCGGCCCGGCCGAACTAAACGCCTTTTTACTTGTTTACAAGATGTTGCAAAGCTTTGTAAGAATCTATCCAATCCCAATAACTAATCGAATAATATTTTTTCGAGATATTTAAGGCCTAGCTAATAATTTTCGCTATAAATATATTTTCTTTGACAACTACAACTAAATATCCCATATGATGTATGCATTAAATAACAATACAATTATTTTGTTGAAGGTTTACATTGACACAATTATAACGAACATTGATTTAAGAGCAGCAATACATTAAATTATCTTTTTTGTCACTGTAAATTTCCATAAATACTGTCGATGTGACAACAAATTTCCATAAATATTTCATGTTTCATAGAAGTTGTGTTTTTAAAAATTATGCAGTACTATTGTAAATGTGTTAGAATAAATTGTGGTGCTTTTGTGGTTGAGTAAATATCGTATTTCAGTTTAAATGTTTTTTTACAAAATTTTTTTTTTTGTGGTAAGGCAATTATTTGCAAGGGAAAGAATAAACCGTGTAAGTGTAAACAATATTTTTTTCATTTCACATACAATAATAATTAATTAAACACTTGGGGATTTTAAATTATGCGGAAAAAACAAAGGAACAAACAAACAAACAGATAAACAAGGTTGAATAAAAACCAGCAACCCATAGAGACTGGTTGGTCATGACATTAACAAACAAACAAAAAAGAAAAAACCGAAACCAAACGGAAGCAGAACCACAAAGCCATATAAAAATCATTCAAAAAACCATGAAGAACATGCCCCGCGACAATAAATTGAAAATGAAATTGAAACTTAATTGTTTCCAGGCAACCAAGGGACATCAGACATGTGTAACCACCAGGCAGCCGGGGATCCACTAGAGATCCGATACAGAAAAAAAACACAACATAGACATGCAACGCTAAGGTTAGAAACTCCAAGGCTAAATCACACAATACTCAGTCAGGCATTTGGGAAACTAGTAGAGCGATTACTTAAATTAGTTTTGCTTCTTTTACAGGCTTATTTTTTCTTCAACTATTTACCAAACTTCCATAGCCAAAAATAATAAAAATGATGGGAAAACATATTTTCAATAATTCCAAATTCAAATGCCAATCCAATGCGAATTACAACAAAAATAAAAACATAAGAACTTAGGTAACAACTCAAAGATGTTATGACAGATCGAATTGCTTAAAAAATTATATAGAGTTAAGAATTTGACAAAAGAGAAACCAGTGAACAGGAATGTGACAACCTTGTTGTTAGCACTGAATCTAGAGTATCTCTACTTCCGGTTTCCGCTGGCATCGATTTGCTAAAAAATATCCTAGCCAAACTGTCTAACCTGGCGCTAACCAAAGGCGATTTCTCCGAGTGCTCCGAATGATCGGAGTTATCTTGCTCTGAGCTTGCTGAACGATTGCTGTAAACGAAATAAAATTAGGATTTCACAAAAAGGGAAACAAAAAATCGTAAATAAAAAAAATACAACAAAAACATAAAGGAAAACCAAAAAAAAAAGAGATGTTTTTGTATAATCAAGAAGAAAAAATAGAAAAAAACAGAGAATTAATTTTGCTTTTTGTTTTGAAGTAAAACTTTTTGAAATTCAAAACCGTAATCAACAAAAGCAGTTTGTAAAGCATTTCATTGAATCAAAGTGAGAGTGCATTTGCATTTTTGTTGTTGTTATTTTTCATTGCTGGAAAAACTGCCAATTGTTTTTGGGTTTGTTTTTTGGTTTAAAAAAAATAAAATATTAAAATTTAGTTCAGTGTTTTGTATAAAGTTTTTTTTTTATTTTTTTTTAATAGAATATTTTTCCTTGTGAGTTTTCATGTACTTACCTACTGTAGATATGTCTGCGGTTGGCTGCTGTCATTGCTGATATATCGAATTCAATGGCCGAGTTGGATCGCTTCAATCCATTTTGTTTGTTGAGTTTCTTCATAAGATGCTTGGCTTTTCTTTTATGTTGGAATTTCCCAAAGAAAATCACAGCAAAATATTAAATGACATTATTAGAGATGGTAAGGAAATTGACAAAGTTAATACTTTGGATTAAAAACTTAAGGAAATGAAAACAAAAATTCAACAAGAGTGGTGAGCGAGTTCCAAAACATCATTTATAACTCTTCATAAGAAGGGATATACAATATAAGGGTGTAAAGAGTTAAGCAATGATTGCGAAAGCATCATTGTCATCTGAAACTCTTCAATATTAACATTTAGAAAACATTACACCTTCTTTATATCCCCAACGTTTTGAGTTGTGTTGATGTTATTGGTCGATAACATACTTAGAGTCACAATGTTTCATCTTTAATGTGAACAAGTAAAAGCGTGCTAAGTTCGGCCGGGCCGAATCTTATATACCCTCCACCATGGATCGCATTTGTCGAGTTCTTTTCCCGGCATCTCTTCTTAGGCAAAAAAAGGATATAAGAAAAGAGTTGCTCTGCTATTAAAACGATATCAAGATATGGTCCGGTTCGGACCACAATTAAATTATATGTTGGAGACCTGTGTAAAATTTCAGCCAATTTGTATAAGAATTGCGCCCATTGGGGCTCACGAAGTAAAATAGAGAAAACGATTTATATGGGATCTGTATCGGGCTATAGACCGATTCAGACCATAATAAACACGTTTGTTGATGGTCATGAGAGGATCCGTCGCACAAAATTTCAGGCATATCGGTAATAATAATTGCGACTTCTAGGGGTCAAGAAGTCAAGATCCCAGATCGGTTTATATGGCAGCTATATCAGGTTATGAACCGATTTGAACCTTATTTGACACAGTTGTTGAAAGTAAAAATAAAATACGTCATGCAAAATTTCAGCCAAAACGGATAGGAATTGCGCCCTCTAGAAGCTCAAGAAGTCAAATCCCCAGATCTGTTTATATGACAGCTATATCAGTTTATGGACCGATTTCAACCATACTTGGCACAGTTGTTGGATATCATAACGAAATACTTGGTGCCAAAAATTCATTTAAATCGGATAAGAATTGCGCACTCTAGAGGCTCAAGAAGTCAAGACCCAAGATCGGTTTATATGGCAGCTATATCAGGTTATGGACCGATTTAAACCATACTTGGCACAGTTGTTGGGTATCATAACAAAACACGTCGTGCGAAATTCCATTTCAATAGGATAAGAATTGCGCCCTCTAGAGGCTCAAGAAGTCAAGACCCAAGATCGGTTTATATGGCAGCTATATCAGGTTATGAACCGATTTGAACCATACTTGGCACAGTTGTTGAATATAATAACAAAACACGTCGTGCAAAATTTCATTCCAATCGGATAAGAATTGCGCACTCTAGAGGCTCAAGAAGTCAAGACCCAAGATCGGTTTCTATGACAGCTATATCAGGTTATGGACCGATTTGAACCATACTTGGCACAGTTGTTGGATATCATAACAAAACACGTCGTGGAAAATTTCATTTCAATCGGATAAGAATTGCGCCCTCTAGAGGCTCAAGAAGTCAAGACCCAAGATCGGTTTATATGGCAGCTATATCAGGTTATGAACCGATTTGAACCATACTTGGCACAGTTGTTGGATATCATAAAAAAACACGCTGTACAAAATTTCATTCGAATCAGATAAGAATTGCGCACTCTAGAGGCTCAAGAAGTCAAGACCCAAGATCGGTTTATATGGCAGCTATATCAAAACATGGACCGATATGGCCCATTTACAATACCAACCGACCTACACTAATAAGAAGTATTTGTGCAAAATTTCAAGAGGCTAGCTTTACTCCTTCGGAAGATAGCGTGCTTTCGACAGACAGACGGACGAACGGACGGACGGACGGACGGACGGACGGACGGACGGACGGACGGACGGACGGACGGACGGACGGACGGACGGACGGACAGACGGACGGACATGGCTAGATCGACATAAAATGTCACGACGATCAAGAATATATATACTTTATGGGGTCTCAGACGAATATTTCGAGTAGTTACAAACAGAATGACGAAATTAGTATACCCCCCATCTTATGGTGGAGGGTATAAAAATAAGGTATTTTAAAGCTAAAAGAATCAAATGATTCTATATAAGAGGGCTGATATATAAATTTCTGATCAAGGTCACACTAAGTATTGCCGGGTGAAATCTGACATTTCCATTGGAAAGTTTGATAGTTTCTTCAAAATCGGAAGATAGATTTATATGCGAGCTCTATCAAGCTTTTGATCGATTCATTGCGCCCTCTAGAGGCTCAAGAAATCATGATCTCAGATCGGTTTATATGGTAGCTATATTAGGTTCTATACCGATTTACGCCATACTTAGCACAGCTATTGGAAGTCATAACAAAACACCTCATGCAAAATTTCAGCCAAATCGGATGAGAATTGCTCCCTCTAGAGGCTCAAGAAGTCAAGACCCAAGATCGGTTTATATGGCATCTATATTAAAACATGGACCGATTTGATCCATTTACAATCCCAACCGATCTACACTAACAAAAAGTGTTTGTGCTAAATTTTAAGCGGCTAGCTTTACTCCTTCGAAAGTTAGGGTGCTTTCGACAGACAGACGGACGGACGGACAAACTGACGGATATGGCTAGATCGACTTAAAATGACATGGCGATCAAGAATATATATACTTTATTGGGTCTTAGACTCATATTTCGAGGTGTTACAAACAGAATAACGAAATTAGTATACCCCCATCTTATGGTGGAGGGTATACAAAATTTAGTTGAAGAGCATAATTTTATTCCACATACCAAACTTCTATCAAACTAGCAAAAGTTAAAGCTTCTAGGAACCGAACAAGGATGATTGAGAGACTGTTTACATGGGAGCTATATCAGGTTATAGACTGATGTGGACCGTATTGGACACAGTTGTAGGAAGTCTTAACAAAACCATATGTGCAAAATTTCACCCAAATCGGGCAAAAATTGCGGCTGGTAAGGGCTCAAGAAGTCAAATCGAGAGATCGGTTTATATGGGAGCTAAATCAGGTTATACACCCATTTGAACCGTACTTGGCACAGTTGTTGGAAGTCATAACAAAACCTACATGCTATATTTCAGCCAAATCCGACAAAACTTGCGGCTTGTAAGGGCTCAAGAAGTCAAATCGAGAGATCGGTTTATATAGGAGCTATATCAGGTTATAGACCGATTTGGAACGTACTTGACACAGTTGTTGAAAGTCATAAGGAAACACAATATGCTAAATTTCTGCCAAATCGAACAAGGCTTCCAGGTGCTCCAGAAGTCAAATCGGGAGATCGGATTGTATTGTATGTATTGTTGAAATCACGCTACAGTCTTTAAAAGAGGAGATATTGGGCTGAAACTTTGCATAGTTTTTATACCCTCCACCATAGGATGGGGGGTATACTAATTTCGTCATTCTGTTTGTAACTACTCGAAATATTCGTCTGAGACCCCATAAAGTATATATATTCTTTATCGTCGCGACATTTTATGTCGATCTAGCCATGTCCGTCCGTCTGTCTGTCTGTCGAAAGCACGCTAACTTCCGAAGGAGTAAAGATAACCGCTTGAAATTTTGCACAAATACTTCTTATTGGTGTAGGTCGGTTGGTATTGTAAATGGGGCACATCGGTCCATGTTTTGATATAGCTGCCATATAAACCGATCTTGGGTCTTGATTTCTTGAGCCTCTAGAGTGCGCAATTCTTATCCGATTGGGATGAAATTTTGCACGACGTGTTTTGTTATGATATCCAACAACTGTGCCAAGTATGGTTCAAATCAGTCAATAGCCTGATATAGCTGCCATATAAACCGATCTTGGGTCTTGACTTCTTGAGCTTCTATAGTGCGCAATTCTTATCCGATTGGAATGAAATTTTGCATGACGTGTTTTGTTATGATATCCAATAACTGTGCCAAGTATGGTTCAAATCGGTCTATAACCTGATATAGCTGCCATGTAAGCCGATCTTGGGTCTTGACTTCTTGAGCCTCTAGAGTGCGCAATTATTATCCGATTGGAATGAAATTTTGCATAACGTGTTTTGTTATGATATCCAATAACTGTGCCAAGTATGGTTCAAATCGGTTCATTACCTGATATAGCTGTCATATAAATTGATCTGGGGATTTGACTTCTTGAGCTTCTAGTGGACGCAATTCCTATCCGATTTGGCTGAAATTTTGCAAGACGTATTTTATTCTTACTTTCAACAAATAAGGTTCAAATCGGTTCATAACCTGATCGGTCTATAGCCCGATACAGTTCCCATATAAATCCCAGTTCCCATATTACTTCTTGAGCCCCCAAAGGGCGCAATAAGACAGTGAGTAGTGTTTGGCCATTCAACATATTCTTTAAAATTTGGCCTAAATCGGTACATATTTGAATATAGCAGCCATATAGTCTGATCTCTCGATTTAAGGTCTTGGGCCCATTAAAGGCGTATTTTTTGTCCGATTTCATTGAAATTTGGGACAGTGAGTTATTTAAAGCTCCTCGATATCCCTCTTGAAGATGGCCCAGATCGGTCCGGATTTTCATATAGTTGCCATATAGACCGATCTCTCGATTTAAAGGCATGGGCCCATAAAAAGCGCATTTATTATCCGATTTCGCTTGAATTTAGATTATATTAGGCTTTTCGACATCCGTGTCCTAATGGTTCAGATCGGTCTATACTTGGATATAGCTGCCACAAAGAGCAATTTTCAACCAAAATTGAACAGTGACTTGTATTTGTTAGACTACTCAATGTTCGTGCCGAATTTGATCCAAATCGTACCATATTTGGATAAAGCTGCTACGGGTGCATAACGAAATGTGGATAATGACGAAAGGTGGTTTAAACATTTACCCGATGTGGTGGGCATCCGAAGATCGGCCAGGCCGAACTTAAGGCCTTTTTACTCGTTGATGATAAATATAGGCATTTTCATTTTCTTCGTTAGGCCAGAAACTTATATAGCAGCCCTCCTAGGTAAGAAAGCCAGCTCTTTTGCCTATATTCCTGCAAAAGAGTCATTGGCAGAAGACGGGGCTTTAGACCAAGCATTGGGTATATACTGAAGTTGTCAGACCTATAATGCTGTATGGTGTTACGGTCTGGTGAACGGCGCTTCAAAAGTCCAACTACTGTTCAATACTCAGCCGGATCCAAAGGATGGCAGGTTTGTGCATCACAGTCGCACTGAGGGACGACATCATCTGTTGCGCTGAATTTAATACTACTCCTAATGCCATTGTCGATAATTAAAGTGTGTCCAGCACTGGGAGTCAGAAGAAGTTACACTTTAGGTTCTCATTGCTGTGAGAACTTGTCTGATTTAGCGGATATTAACCTTCGCAAGTTGTTGGGCTATTTAAAGCACTGGATGCACTGGATGGGTCAACGGTAGGAACCAGAAGGCATCTTTCTTCTCCTGTTCTAGAGGTATCACAATGAACGACAATTGACCGGTTTGATCATTCGCAAGTTTAGTTAGCAAATAAATGGTATGCACCCTTTTTATACCCTAGGTCGCAGTTTTCATCCGATCGACTAAAAATTTGGTACAGGCATGTTTTTCGAGACGAAGCCTATTGAAATTGGAAAAAATCGGTTCAGATTTGGATATAGCTCCCACATATATGTTCGTCCGATTTTCATTAATAATGCAATTAAGTGGTCATTTGTTAACCGATTCTCTCGAAATCTGGCAGGAAGGATTTTTCGCCCTTTTATTGAAAATGTGTTAACCTAGTAGCACTCACAGAGGTGGGTTCGATGCTTCCCTGGTATGGGATGCCTCCATAGTATGGCCAACACTCATCACCACTTTTGGTCGCTTCTCTTCCTGCTAAACCTTGATGGCCAGGGGAGTGATGTTTTTTACTTCTTTAACAATTATCGACCTCACATAGTGTCATGCCCGAACCTTTAGAATCGTTTGATTATTTACATATACTCGTATCATGATCGTATGACCAGGCAGTTGCTTCTACAATATATGAAAATCGTCTGCTTTCGCCATAGGACTGCAAGGGCTTTCGCTTGAAAGCAAAAATTTTAGTTGTTTCTACTAACAAATTTCTCTGAGTGTATACATGCCACGAACTTGGAAAAGGAAACATTTATAATTTTTCCTAAATAGAACAACTGCTGAAAAAGGTATCTATTTCAAACATAGTGCGATTTCCATGGTATATTCTTTAGAAATATTTTCCTAAATATATATTCATCTCACCACTGTTGTGAAAAAACCAAAGAAAATCAAAATGAAACATAAAAGTGCTAAAAAAAAACAGAACGCTTCTTCTCCCCTTCCTTCATTCCAGTCATCCTTTTTGATGAACTCACTTTTCCGATACGGGAGGCCGCACAAACTGGTCATGCCCTGTGCAGGTGCTTGCCCGAGCCTCGGCGCGCGATTGCTGGGACGCTTTGTTGAATTTGAACATGTTGAAATTCTTTTTGACGCTGGCTACCTCACAGACACGAACGATGATCTTGCGGCTGCTCTTGAAGACCGTATTCAGAGTTTTGTATACCAAAATCGACACCGACTTAGAGTGATTGTTGTGGTGATGATGATGATGGTGGTGATGCGGGTGACCATTGGGTGAGCCACCCACATGACCGTGCAACGGCGTGGGCAACGATTGCTGCTGCTTCAGTTGATGTAATGGATGAGGTTGCAAATCCTGAATAACCTTCGTTGACTGGGAACGAGTGATGAGTTTTTGGCTATCGCATTTGCAGTTGGTGGTGTTGGTCGTCGGAGTCGTTGAGCCGTTGCGCAAGGGATAGGCCGAGCAGGAGGAGTTTTGTGAGTTTTGTTGCTGTGGTCGGGCAGTTGAGTTATTGTTGTTGGTGGTGCTGGTGCTGTTGCTAGCAACTGGTCGTTGATATGTCGGCGGTGGGGGTTGATTGGGTGGTTGTGGGCCTTGCTGCAACGGTAGCTGTAGCTGTTTCTGCTGTTGGCGGCAATTGATGATGACTTCCTCGTTGCAGCCCGGCTGCAATGGAGGCACTTCACTTGTAATGTCCTGCAATGTGGTCGTTAGGAATTTGCCAAATTTTAATGTATTCATGTGTGTGTGTGTGTATGTATAGGTGAGTTTCAATTAAAATAATTTTTGTGGTTCAATTGTTGCAAATTTGTTGACAATGCGTGTCAATGGTGATGTGGTCGTGTTGATTTCGATTGGTTTTGTGGTTGTGTTTCACAATTTTGTTGCATAGCATTGTTACGTGTGATGATAATGTGGTATCAATTAGATTTTTTTTTGGAATTTGAATTTGTTTTGCCATTGTTGTTGTAATTTTGAAGTGTGTTATTTCGGATCGCATTTTTTTTTGTGGTGAATTAGCAGTTGGTTTGGTTTTTGATTTTGCATTATTGATCGTAACAAACACACACACAGAAACAAAGAAGGAAAGACAAAAAGAAACAGAAATACAGACAAATATTTTAAAAAATTGCACGCTTCAGTTTGAACATTTAATTAAAGTATTCATGTTTTTTTTTTTTTGGTTTTCAATCTTAAACATAATTAAGGCAGAATAAGCAACAAAAATTACACTATTTATTTTACAGTCGATATCGCATGAATTCCGAGATGTTTTAATAAAAAGGTAGGAAATGTGATTTGTTCAAAGAAAAAACTGCTGGTGATTTGCCAGGATTTTCGCTACAAGTTCAGGTATTCGCAAGTTCTTGTGTTGATGACATGGAAGTAAGGTCTAATTTAGCACTCTTGGTGGCGCGATACTTATCACTGGGAGGAAACTAGGAACTCTCGGCATATTGTTGTTGCTACCTCCTACTTTCACTGACCTAGCTAACTGCGATTTGTTTATGTTTTGGTTTCGAAATTTACCTCATGAAAGTGCTTACTACGGAATAAACTTGGGATAGTTTGCCCCTGTTCCTTAGTGGAATGCTCATGGGCAAAAATTGCATTTGCAGTCATATACTCAGGAGATCTGAACTGATTAAGGACAACGAAGTATGTAGGCTTGATAGGTTTATAAAAACATGGCACATTATCAGCAACTGACGCAGTAAAATTCGGTTGTATACTTCTGGTGCGCACTTAACCTCGCCTTCATGTCTGATGCCGTCGCAAGGCATTCCTTCTCAACAAGGCTTCTTATGTATCCTTTCTACATGTTGTAGAAAGAAAAGCCGTCAATTTTAGACTTAATCACTTGGGCAGAGGCCACCGTATCGTAGAGGTTAGCTTGTCCAGCTATGACGCTGAACGCCTGGTTTATAATCCTGGCGAGACCATCATATAAAAATGTTCAGCGGTGGTTTTCCCCTCCTAATGCTGGCAACATTTGTGAGGTACTATGCCATGTAAAACTTCTCTCCAAAGAGATGTCGCACTGCGGCACGCCGTTTGGACTGGGCTATAAAAGGGAGGTCCCTTAACATTGAGCTTAAACTTGAATCGGTCTGCACTCATTGATATGTTAGAAGTTTGCCCCTGTTCCTTAGTGGGCAAAATTTGCAGTATATTTGGAGTCAGGGACGAAGTGGCCAATGATGTACTAGCTCCTAAAATATTAAGGCTGCCTGCTCGCATGTTACATTAAAATCAGGCAAAAAGACTTGAATGCTAAAATGAGAAGGGAGAATAGTTTTTTGTTCAACAGTCGCAAAATTTAGTCTCCGTGAAAAAGAAACTCCCGATATCGGATTAGGGATTAGCAGCACCAAATTTTAACTTTGTGATATTGACAAGACCACATATTTGTGCTTTGATGAAGAAAGTGATACCCACCCTTATAAGCGGGACAAAAAAAAAGGAACATTTAACACTGCACGGAAGATGAACATAGAAAAGCTGCAAACACAGCAGATGGCAATGACATTGTCTGCTTGACCGTCCCTATTGTAAGTCCCGTTGATAAAGCGGCGTAATGGCATATGGAATACCTAATAGATGGTCTGCTTCCAGTGGAGCAGATCTAGAGCCCGAGAGAAGGGGCAATGTTTTAGCCTGGTGGGATGTGGTATCTAAAAATTCAAACAGTTCGTCCGAAACAAGCCAATGTGAAGATACAAATTCCACCTTGTCCGTCCAACATCTCGTCAATAGACCAGGGGGCTAACGAGTGATCGGAAGCAGGAGACTATTTACTCACAAGGTAGAGTACAATGGGTCTTTGTGTGTAAAGTAAAGAACACTCGCGAGGTAAGAGCCAGTCAAAAGCCAAGAAATCCTATCTAAGTGTTTGCTCTTATCCACGATGGTTTGTCAGTTAGGTTGAAAAGAGGGTGCGGATGTTAATCCGGCTCACGACATTATGGACATAAACCTTAGCCTGTAATCGGTAATCGGCTTGGTGTGAGCTCCAAATACTAAAACGTAAGCTCAAAATCTTTGGAACATAGCATTAGCAATATATTATTGTCTCTGGAAGAAAAAGGCGTAAAAGTGGTCGCGTATGCTTATGACGTGGCAATTGCGGTTAGGGAAAGTTTTTCAGCACTCTAAGAGATATACTTCAGGAAGCTTTACGTGCAACATCAAAGTGGGCTACCGAAAGTGGTCTAGGTATAAATCCGTGCAAGACGGAAGTAGTTCTTTTCAACAGGAGATACAAGTTGTCTACAGTGCAACCTGTCTCCATGGGAGAGGAGAAATAGTTTTGCCTGACAGGAAATTGAACTTCAAATCCAACATTTTGGAAATGGCAAGAAAGGCAACTATTGCCCTATACACCTGCAAGAGAGCCATTGGCAAAAGTTGGGGGTTTAGACCGCGTGTCATGCATTGGGTATATACTACAGTTGTCAGACCTATAATGTTATATGGTGTTGTGGTCTGGTTGACGACGCTTCAAAATTCCACCTACTACTCAATATTTAACCGGATCCAAAGGATGGCTTGTTTATGTTTCACAGCCGCACTGAGGACAACATCATCAGATGCACTGAATTTAATGATACATCTAGCACGCCTAGACATTGTGGCTAGAAAAAATTGCAGTGACCTCTTCCGTGAGGTTAAGGGGGCTTTCTCATTGGTCATGTGGCGGCTACGGACACTGTGTTATCCTTGATACAATATCCGATGTTTCAGGCGGTGTGGATTACACCCTACCTAAGCCGCTTTTTGATAAAAAAAAGTACTATACCACTACTCCTGATAGAACCGATTGAAACTACGATATCCCTGGTAACAGAATTTACATAGACTTCTATACAGATGGTTTCAAATAAACGACCAGGTGGGCTTTGAGGTGTACTCTAAAGATATAGAACGGGTCATATCGAAAAGGTTACCCAACCACTGCAGGGTGTATTAAAAACCGCCCTCGACTATCGCAGATAGCTGAACAGTTCAAAATTCACCTGTTCTGGGTGCCGGGTCACAGAAATATACCAGGGAATTGTAAAGCGGACGAGCTTGCAAGACTAGGAACCTCCTTACACATTCCTAGGATAATGCAATTTGTGGGTATGCCTCTAGCGACATGTAAGCTAAGTTTTTAGCACCAGGCCCGAAGGACAACGAATGATAGATAGATCAAAACTATATTCAAATTGTTCAGGAAATTTTCCAGCCAGTTATACACTAGAATTAGATTAACATACACGTCCTGTCTAAAGTTCATGTCTGGTATTGTGTACCTGTCGAAGTGCCGGTGTCTGTTAGCCGTAATGCTCCAACGTCTAATCATCTTCCCCAAATTAGCTCATAAGTGAGCTCTTAGTCTTATATGTCCCGTTATGATACCGAAGGCTACGCTGACCACCTTCTTATTTCCTTTCAGTTATAGCGTCGTCTTCTTACGATCCGGATCTCCCAAGACGATTTTTGTCGTCTTAACGACCGTTTCTCTGTTTTACAGGGATTGGTTTAACCAATTCTATGAACGGCAGTTCTCTGGCCTTCACATCCAAATCGTCAGCTCTTTCATTCCCTCTTGCTATCGCCCGCCACTCAAACGATTCGTATCGTGCCATCCTCAAAGAAGGCGTTAATCTCCTTCTTACACTTCAAGACTGTTCGTGATCTTACCGTTTGTATTGCCATGATAGCCAAATTACTGTCCGAAGTTGTTCACACTTAAAGTCCTCGTGTTAACACTGCATCACCTCAAGCATTCCGTGTTCGCTCGGATCTCGGCCTTCATGACCGTATTATGGTCAAGCAGTTGCGAACAGATCTTTATCCCTGGGTTCTAAATGTAGAACCCCAGGCCCACTCTGTTCTCTAGTTTTTATCCATCCGTGTAGCATGAACTTCCAGATGCCAATACCAGAGTTCCGTCAATTAAAGACTGTACCGCTGGGTGCAGTGCCTTGCTTTCGACCTAAGTTTCGTCTCAGATATCCGATCGGAATCCTCGTATATTCCTTCCAGGTATCCTATTTTCGCCTCGATGCTATGATCTGATCGTATCATCTATCCATTCTCCCATCGCCTTAAGTCTCATGGACGAGGTGACTTCCTCACACTTAACATGTATGTGTATGGATCGGATATCTAGGATAGTCTTTCTTGTTGGGCCAGTAAAACAAACTCGAAATCAGGCTCCATTTCGAGCCTATGGCCCGTCGACATTGTGCCCAACATCTGTGAGCCTTCTCAGTACGCTCCTGAATGTGACACTTCTAATTCAGTTTCCTCTCCAAGATCACTTCTTAGTATCTGACCTTGTTAGACATCGAAATCGCTTTATTGAGGAAATGTGTTGCGTCATGGTTGTCCATCTTCACCTTCCTCGTGAATAGGTAGATTTCAGTCTTCTGTGGGTTATAAGTGTGATAACCCTAGGTCTAGTCCAGCCGTATGCTATCTACAAGACCCTTTCAGCGCTTCTGCATAGCTAATTCAGATCTTTACTCATTAGAAGTCGGGTAAAAATCCCTCTTCAGTCAGCATCAGTAATAGATTATTTTTTATAGTCGCCCTAAGGATGACGATATAATGTCTCCTGTGATGTGCTAGTGCCAGTTTCTTCCTTATGTTTATGTCATGGGACACACAATTTATCTACTTTTTTCTTAGGATATGGTTAATCCAGCCTCTAAGGTCCCGGTTCACCCCGTACTGATATAAGGATCCGATAAGTGTATTGATCCGTACATTGACATCTCCTCGATGTCAATGCATAACCCCAATGTGTACGTCTTGGCATCGAAGGATTCTTTTAATTTATGCACAACCTTCTGCAGGACAGTCTCCAACGACGTTCCCTTGACATAGGCATGCTGTTTATAACAGGGCACTACGCTAGATGTCCCACTCTTTATCATGGTATCCACAATACGTTCCATGGTTTTGAGTAGAAGGGACGAACGGCTTATAGGTCATTAGGCTTTTGGTGTCGCATACGTTGCCTTGCCGGGCTTAGTTATAAACACCACCTTTGCCTCCTGCCAGGCTTTCGGAGTATATGCAAATTCTTGGCACGCTGTAGAAATGGTAGGCAGGTGGGGCGCCAGATAGTGGACAATTCAGTCATACCTGGAGACGGATTCTTCGACACAAGAGGACTAACCCTGACATAGAAAAGGGATCGAATCTAGTTGGTGTACTTAACTTCTGTGGTGGCCTCCGGTGGAATTCGCTGCCATGATACCCCCAAATATTAAGAGAAATAAGTAAGCAAAGATGAGTACTATGGCTGGAACTTCGGAAGTAGCCTCAGTCACCCTGCCAGAGTAGGCAAGAGAGAAGAAAGAAACGAAAACTGCTTTATTCCAGACTTCTGAAAGAAGGAACAAATCGAATGAGAAGACTCTGCGTTCAGCAAAAAATGACAAAATGAGATACCTGGATTTGTTATAGGGATAGTGAGCGGAGCAGTGTCGGTTGCAAAGTTCCCTTTAGAAATGGGGCTACAGGCAAAAAAAACGTTGCCAAATATGCAAACGACTGGGGGACAGACGGGAAAGGGAAGACTGGGTATTTCAAACCAGGAGTGGCCATTGCGGATACCGATGGTAAAATCAGCCCAGTCCACTGGAAACTACTGGACTTAATTCTTGTCAATTTCATGCTCTCGAACAGGTGGAGCAACGGCAGCATAATTGTAAACAGAGCCAATTGGAATGGCGAACGAGAAGTCAATGTAATTTTACGACAATGTTGATTTCACCTGTCTATATGGTAGAACTGTCTATTCTCTTAGTGGCAAAGGTAAGGATCCCGACTGAGGGAATTCAGTTGCGCCTTTTGAGGCTGCTGGCAAAGCAAAAAGTTGGGTTCTGTCCAGAAAGTTTTAAAATTCTTTTCACAAAGCCTGCGCAGAGAGCGGGGGCTTGATTCTGCATCGATGGATGAGAACTCGTACCGCTATCTAAGAAGTAAACATCGTTTTCCCGAAAAGGGATCCTTGGTTTGAGATAATCCAGCCTTTTCGAGACCTCTGTATACATGGATGGGGGTATTGGGGCAGGAGTCTTCTTTGAATTACTTGGAATCAGAGAACTTAAAGGCTTTTGAAAGGGTTCAGTGTCTTTGAGTGAAGATCTTTGCAGTCCTGTTGGCATTGGAGGCGATATCGATGCGAACATGAATGAGGGTATCGGGGCAGGAGTCTTCTTTGAATTTCTTGGAATCAGAGAGAAAGGCTTTTGGAATGGCTCTTTGGGCGGATATCTTTCCGGTACTGTTGGCATTGGAGGCGATGTCGATGAGAAAGCGTTAGCCCGATCAGACTGTCCTGATATATGTGCGGAAAGTTTTGTTGTCAGGCCATATGAGGTCAAGACTGGTTAGATGATGCAAAAAAATTCTTCGATCCATGGGAAAGGCTGTCAGGCTTTGTCCGAACCATCAAAATGTGACGAGGAATGAAGTGGTTGACGAGCTGGCCAGAAATGGATCGTTGATTGGCGCAGATTGTGCCACGGAATCAATAACTCCTTCCCTGTGCGAAATTTTTGGTGGGGTAGACGTCTTCTACGATGATGCTGTGTGTTGCATGTTGGCAAATGGCATTTGGTTGAGTATTTCGCGGAACAGTACATTACTTACCCTGGGGCTAAGAAAGCATGACTTAAGACTGCTGATAGGAGTCCTTTTTGTACATTGCAGCGTTAGGTCCTTGACGTCGCACTGGACGCAGGATAGACTTTTGTAGAATACGCGATGACGAGGAGGAGTAGGAGACGGTCGGGCACTGCCCCGAAATCACGAGGAGAAGACAAAAGGGTGAATACCTCTTTCCCTTCAAGCAAAATACACAAATTTACCCATGAAGATTCCATTAAGGAACAGGGGCAAACTTCTCACATATTAATTAATGCTGTCAGATTAAAGTTTAAGCTCAAACATAATGGGTCGTATTTTTGTAGCCGAACGGCGTGCCGCAGTTTTGCACCTCTTTGTGGAGAAGTTTTTACATGGTTGCCATACCAAATGGTACAATACCTTACAAATGTCGCCAAAATTTGGACGGGATAACCACAGCTGAACTTTTTTTTCTGATGTTGAAAAAGCATGACTTAAGAGGTTGATAGGAGTCCTTTTTGAGCATTGCAACGTAGCTTTGGACGCTGGACAGACTTTTGTACGATACGCGATGACGAAGAAGAGTTGGAGACGGTACGGCATTGCCCCGCATTTGCGAAAAGAAGACAAAAAGAGGTGAACACCTCTTTCCCGCCAGGCAAAATACACAAATTTACCCATGAAGATTCCATTGAGGAACAGGAGCAAACTTCTCGCATATCAATAAGTGCTGTCAGATTTAAGTTTAAGCTCAAACATAATGGACACCCTTTCAGTAGCCGAACGGCGTGCCGCAGTTTTACACCTCTTTGTAGAGAAGTTTTTACATGGCTGCCATACCAAATAGTACAATACCTCACAAATGTCGCCAACATTAGGAGGGGATAACCAGCGCTGAGAAATGTTTTTGATGTTCTTGCCAGGATTCGAACCTCATTGTTCAGCGTCATAGTCGGACATGCTGACCAAATATCCATAGTAGCGGCGCTAAGCATACTACGGAACCTTTTTTCTATAATGGTATAGAATGAAGCCTATGTAGCAGATACCCGGATGTAGAAGAACTAGGCTTTAGGAGCCGATGAGTTGCCGTCTATAATTTTATTCAAGACCGGAGGTGTCGAACTAATGAAGCATGTGAATCAACTCGTTTGAGCAATTTGGCTAGAAGTCAGAATGGGGTAACCCCACTGATGAACAACAAGACTGCAAGAGCCAATGGGTTGCCGTTTTACCTAGTCTACTACCGGAGGTAAAGCGCTGATAAAGCATATACATCAGCTTGTCTGCTGCTAGTAGAACATTTACCCATGCATTGGAATCTCTCTGAAAACCAGTAGAGTTACTCATGTTGCTCCAAATCATCACTTACCTTGCAGTTTATTCTCTATGAACATTTCTTTGTATGATTGAACTCGAAGGAGTTCAATATTTTTTCACCTTGAATCAATGCGATATTTACTGTAAAAGGATTCATTTATGGATCTACTCTTAAAGCTTAACAAGTTCATACTCAACGTACTCAATGTTTGGACATATCACTTGAAAGAACACATTAAAGCCATGATATATAGGGTGTTGGTTGGTAGGTTGTAGGTTATTTGGTATTGAAATTGAAAGTGCATTTTATGGATTGGATTGGATTTGTTAGTTGTACGACTAGGCTACTACTAGAGTGTTGTTTCGATATGGGATTGTATTGTGTGGCATCTAAAAAGCTTTTGCTATGTGTGTCTAAATGATTCTATGTCGATATGTCGATAGTCTTAACATTTCCATTTCCTGTGAAAGGGAAACACAAGATGGTGATGGTTTGCCGAACAATGTACATTCGAGAATGGTTGGGAATCATTTTGTTTGATTTGTTTTGTTTTGTATGAACGAGTGATTTGATGGTTATGGGATTAGCAGCCAACTTTTGCATTAGCCTTGCTTGCAATCTCTTTGTTGCATTCATCATGGCAGATCACAAAATTAATTCGTTCCATAAGATCAAGACAATCACACAAAAGCTTTGTTCAAGGGGCGACTTGACTTTTAAAAATCATATACCAACAAAACCAGTAATGACTCAAAACAAAACAAAAAAAAAATCATGCTCTTCGGTATGAGTGTATTGAAATTTGAAACTCAAAACCATAATAAAATGCAGCCAATAGGGTGGGAGAACTAAAAAGCAAAGCCAAAAGTAACAGAAACATAAAATTTAAGGAATTAATTTTTGGTGGTGGAAAGAGGTGCCAATTTGCGTGTGAAGAAAACAAGGTGGACGTTTTTTTTTCGTTTGGTTAAAATAAACAATAATTTTTGTAGGTTTCTTGTCAAAAGGTATCGGTGTAGGAGTGTTTCATAAATAGCTGTTCAACACACTTTCACAATGTGTGTATTTTTGAATGAACTCTTACCTACGGTTGACCTAAAACATTTTCAAATAATTAAAAAATGAGTGTCACTTTGATGCCCCCACACCCATTACGCGATAGCCGTTTATTTTTAGACCTTAAAAAGGTTTTATTGACATTTTGGTTGCAATGACATCTTGACAAAGTTGACAAGGGATCGACATTTGTAGATGTTTTCAAATCTAACATCAATGAGTTCTTATACGCTCTATCGCCGTTTAGTTCAGAGTTGCAAAGGTTTCGCTGCTTAGCTTTGCTGTGTTCTAGGGGTCGTATGATACATTTCGTTTAACTTAATGGTAATTGTCACTCATACGTCACCGGTACGAAATGGGTCACTTGTTACAGTCAGATATGTGTGTTGCGAATGATGTTTTATTTCTATATATGGTTAAGGAATAGTATAACATAAGTACTACAGATCAATAGAATTAGCTTAAAATAGATTTAGATCGAGATAAATAAGCTAAACTGAGATTTGGAGAACTTTTATTCGCAGAAATAAAAGTTGTTTTCTATAAGCCTTTAAGAAATATTTTCAATAACTTAATAAAGACTTGAAATAGGCTTATTTGACAGATTTCCTTTATAGATATATCAAATAAACCTTCATTGAGTTTACGATCAAAATACTTATATAGACCCTACCCATATATTCCTTAAATTTCTAATATTATGGTATAACATTTCTGGTTTTTTTTTTTCCCAAAGACAAACAACATTTTTATGAAATTTGTTCAAAGATGAGATTTCAATTAAAATTAATTTTTAAAAAAATTGAAAAAAGTTCCCTTATGTATACATTTTCTTTAAAAATACAAATTCAAAGATATGTTCTCTTTAAGAAAAAATTTTAGCGAAATATTTCTCAAGTTTAAAAATTAATCCTCAAAAAATCCTTACACGGAGCCATCAGACAGTATCGTGGCAGGACGCTCACTACCGCCTTAGGAACAGGGGCCCGACGACAAGACAATAACCGACTCTCTCAAAATTGGGAAACCTAAGATAAGCAAAGATAATCCTAAGATAAACAAACATAAGGCAGTGCAGGGACGAGAGACTCAACATAGTCTAACGAACAGGGGCCCGACAATAGAACCATTAACCGCCTTTTCAAGAATCAGAAGATAAGAATAGATAAAGATCCTAATATTGGGACTTCAGGCAGTTCAGAGACAGAAAACTCAAAGCAGCCTTAAGAATAGGAAGCCGACGATGAAACCATCACCCACTCCCAAGAAGCCCATTTACTTAAGATATGAAAGACTAGGATAAGCAAAGATTCAAATATTAGAATATCGGGCAGTGCAGGGCCTAACGAAAAAGAACCCTACGATTGAACCATTACCGTGTTTCTCAAGATTCGGAAGACTAGGATAGGCAAAGATCCTAATATTAAACAAGTAAAAGCGTGCTAAGTTCGGCCGGGCCGAATCTTATATACCCTCCATCATGGATCGCATTTGTCGAGTTCTTTTCCCGGCATCTCTTCTTAGGCAAAATAAGATATAAGAAAAGATTTGCTCTGCTATTAGAGCGATATCAAGATATGGTCCGGTTTGCACCACAATTAAATTATATGTTGGAGACCTGTGTAAAATGCCAGCCAAATCGAATAAGAATTGAGCTCAAGAAGTAAAATAGAGAGATTGATTTATATGGGAGCTGTACCGGGCTATAGACCGATTCAGACCAAATTAAACACGTATGTTGATCGTCATGAGAGGATCCGTCGTACAAAATTTCAGGCAAATCGGATAATAATTGCGACCTCTAGAGACTTAAGAAGTCAAGATCCCAGATCGGTTTATATGGCAGCTATATCAGGTTATGGTCCGATTTGAACCTTATTTGACACAGTTGTTGAAAGTAAGAATGAAATACTTCATGCAAAATGTCAGCCAAATCGGATAGGAATTGCGCCCTCTAGAAGCTCAAGAAGTCAATTCCCCAGATCTGTTTATGTGACAGCTATTTCACGTTATGGACCGATTTGAACCATACTTGGCACAGTTGTTGGATATCATAAAAAAACACCTCGTGCAAAATTTCATTCCAATCGTATACGAATTGCGCACTCCAGAGGCTCAAAAATCAAGACCCAAGATTGGTTTATATGGCAGCTATATCAGGTTATGAACCGATTCAAACCATACTTGGCACAGTTGTTGGATATCATAACAAAACACGTCGTGCAACATTTCAGTCCAATCGGATAAGAATTGCGACCACTAGAGTCTCAAGAAGTCAAGACACGACATCGGTTTATATGGCAGCTATATCAGGTTATGAACCGATTTGAACCATACTCGGCACAGTTGTTGAATATCATAACAAAACACGTCGTGCAAAATTTCATTCCAATCGGATAAGAGGCTCAGGAAGTCAAGTCTAGAGGCTCAGGAAGTCAAGACCCAAGATCGGTTTATATGGCAGCTATATCAAAACATGGACCGATATAGCCCATTTACAATACCAACCAACCTACTCTAATAGGAATTATTTGTGCAAAATTTCAAGGGGCTAGCTTTACTCCTTCGGAAGTTAGCGTGCTTTCGACAGACAGATGGACGGACAGACGGACGGACATGGCTAGATCGACATAAAATTTCGCGACGATCAAGAATATATATACTTTATGGGGTCTTAGACGAATATTTCGAGTAGTTACAAACAGAATGACGGAATTAGTATACCGCCCATCCTATGGTGGAGGGTATAAAAAGGCGTTAAGTTCGGCTGGGCCGAACTTTGGATACCCACCACCTCGGGACTGCTATGTCCCATGGCAGTTATGGCGAAATATTTTCCGAATACTAACAAGTACAGGTCATTGTTCAATTATGTATAACAAAATATTGGTCTTTTTAGTAGCTATATCCAAAAATACATCGATCTGAACCTTATACAACACGGATGTCGAAGAGCCTAACACAACGCACTATCCCAAATTTCGGCGATATCGGACTATAAATGCGCCTTTTATGGCCCAAAACCTAAAACCGAGGGATCGGTCTATATGGCAGCTATATCCAAATCTAAACCGATCTAGGTCAAATTGAAGAAGGATATTAAAGGGCCTAACACAACTCACAGTCCCAAATTTCAAAAAAATCTGATAATAAATGTGGCTTTTATGGGCCCAAAACCTTAAATCGAGTGATCGGTCTATATGGCAGCTATATGCAAATCTGATCTGATCAGGGTCAATTTAAAGAAGGACCTAAGACAACTTATTGTCCCAAAATTCGGCGACATTGGACAATAAGTGCGCCTTCTATGGCCCCAAATCCTAAAACCGACAATTCTCTTATATATAAAAAAATCAATTTGTGTTTGTAGGTTTGTTTGTTTGTTTTTATGTTTGTGTGTTCCTTATAGACTCAGAAACGGCTGAATCGATTTTCTTGAAATTTTCACAGATGGTGTATAATGATCCCATGGGGAAAATAGGGTACTACATTTTTTGATATCTGAAGGGAGGCGGACCTTCCCCTTTACCCTAATTTTCAGAAACGCCAGATCTCGGAGATGGGTGGTGCGATTTAAGCGAAATTTTGTGTGCTCTCATATAGTACCCGAAATATAAAAATTTGGTATCTAAATTTCGGATGGGCTATCTACGGGGGCCGCCCCACCCTAAAACCTACCGAATATATATTTATACCAATCACGACAGTATGGGACTCAAATGAAAAGTATTTTGGATAAGAAAACGTATCCGATATCCAATTGCTGGACCAAGTGCTATGAGGACCACCCAAGCTCCAAAACACCCCTAAATTGGACTTATTTACCGACCATGGCAATATGGGACTCAAATGAAAGGTATTTACGAGTAGAATACGAATCTGATATCCAAATGTGGACTACGTTTCTGGGGGTCCACCCCTTCCCAAAAACACCGCCCAAACAGGACTTATTTACTGATCATAGGAATATGGGACTTAAATAAAAGGTATTTGAGTGTAGAATTCGAATCTGATTTGCAGATATGGGACCAAGTGTTTGGGGGGCCACCTCTCCCCAAAAACATCCCCCAAAGGGAACGAATTTACGACCATAGCAATATGGGGCTCAAATGAAAGGTCTTTGGGAGCAAAGCACGAATCTGATATCAATATTTGGGAAAAGTGTCTATGCGGCCACCCCACCCCACAACACCACCCAAATAGTAAGTATTTGCTGACTATTGCAATATGAGGCTCAAAAAAGAGGGCTTTTAGCGTAGAACGCGAATCCGATATATTTTTTCAAGGCCAACTCACTGAGTGGCCACAATACCCCCCAAGCCGGTCATGTTTGCCGACTATGGAAATATGGGGCTCAAATTAAAGGTATTTGGGAGTAGACCACGTATCTGATATCAACATTAGGGATCAACTATTTAGGGGACGTCCCACCACCATAACAATGCCCAAATAGGACGTATTTGGTCAACCAGGCAATTTGGGTCTTAAAGAGAGTTATAGTTTTTAGGGCCAATACCCCAAACCGGATATATTTGCTGATTTTTGCAATAAGGAGTTTAAACGAGATTAGAAAACGAATTTGTTTGATATCCAATTTTGAGGTCAACGGCTATATGGGGTTCAAATAAATTATATATAGATATATGAGAATAGAGCACGTTGCTGATGTATTTTCCGGGCTTAGTGTTTGAGGGACCACCTCAATCCTCAAAAACCCTCTAAATCGGGCATATTTACCGACCATATTAATGTGCAGCTTAAACGAAAGGTTTTGGGGGGTAGAACAAGAATTGATACCCACTTTCGGGACGAATTATCTGGAAGTCCTACCCCAAACAGCAATTTTTTACTGACCATAGCAATATGGGGCTCAATTAAAGGTATTTGGGAGTAGAATACGAACTTGATATCCAAATGTAGGACCATGTATTTAGGGCATCACCCCCTCCCCAAAACACCCCCGAAAGGTTAAAAATTTGATAACCTATTTTGGGGCCATGTGTTTAGGGGACGCCTCATCGTGTAAACTCCCCCAAACCAATGGCAATACGGGGTTTAGATAAATGGTATTTGAAAGGAGAGCACGATGCTGACATTTTTTCAAGTGTCTGGTGGACCACCTCACCCCCGAAAACACCCCTAAATCAGATATCATGAGAGTAGCGGGCTGAAATAAAGTATTTTAAGAATGGAGTACACCTTACATCCAAACTTAAGTTCGTAGACCAATAAAGATCATATGGGATTCGGACAAAGGCACTTATATTGTTAAATTGTTAGTCAAGCGATATACTATTTTCGTAGCATGTTATTTCACTAAAAGCTCTTTAATTGTCGAAAATAAATATTCCAAGGAAACTTTTGTTCCTTATAGAGTAAAAGAAGGCGCAACGGAGCGGGCCCGGGTCAGCTTGTTTATCTATATATATGTCATCTTGTAAACCGATTGGGACCATAACTAGCACAATTGTTAAAAGTCAAATCGGAAAAGAATTGCGTTCTATAAAGGCTCACGAAATCAAGATTTGCAATCGGTTTATATGGCAAAATTTCAAGCGCATAGCTTTACTCGCTCGAAACTAAGGGCGCTTGTTCGAAATTTCAGCGAAATCGGTTAATAAACGCATCTGTTTAGTGCTTAAGTCGGCAGATCGGTCTATATGATAGCTATATCCAAATATATAATGCATCCGCCAATGATAGGTATATTTACATTAGTCCTATCTATACCATACACGGTACGAATGTTGAGAGGCCTAACGAAACATCAACGAAATCTGATAATAAATGCGCCTTTTATGGGCCCAAGACCTTAAAACTGAAGATCGGTATATATGATAGCTATACTCACATATAGACTGATCTGGGCCGTTGAGGGGCCTAACACAACTCAAATTTTGTAAAATTTCAACAAAATCGGATATAAACACACTTTTATGGGCCCCTCAATGAATTTACAGTTATTGGTACAGAAGGTCACTAGTGATTCATGATGGAGGCATGGACCGATTATTGTTTTTAAAAACAATTTTTCCATGGTGCTCATGCTAAGTGCAGCACAGCAATAGTAGTGAATGTTTTGTATGTTTTCGGAGGAGTGCCTTTGAACCTCCCACACAATGCTTTGGCAATGTTTACTTCTCTCAAGGTCGACCAAAAAAAGCATTTCTTTGCCTGGACGTGTGTTGTTTGTTAAAGTGCGAGTACACAGCATTTCAGAAATATGTTTTGCCATTTTCAGTGTTCATTTTGTTGTGCTGTAATTGCATAAATCTTATGAAATATTCATAAAATCTTTTTTTTTTTCTTCTGAGTTCTCGTGTACATGTGTTGGGCATTACCAGAGATTACATTGTACGACTGCCGCAGGGACCGGGAGCAATATGTGCTGCATATGTAGATGTGTGCGAGGTGCGTAACTTCACAAAGAAATGAGAGAAAAATATTGCAAGACCTTCAAAAGGATTCGCAGGCATTGTGGCGGACGTGAAATTCACTTTGGCCAAAGGCGCTAAATACAATCCAACTAAGTGTGTGTCAGCGTAGGGTAATGCTAGCGAGGGAGGGTGGGTCTACGAATTTTCTTCTTTCGTTTATTAGTGGGGAAAAAATTTAGATGTGTCCGTGTTTGTTTGTGTACAAGTTTTCGGCCCTGTGTGGGTGTGTATAGTTTAAGTGTGATTGTGTGTGTGTGTGAGTTTAAGTGTGATTGTACTTTGTTAAATATACATAAAACAATCTGTGTTTGCCCTGGAATATATGCTGGTATTAGTGTTTGTGGCTTTATTGTTTATTTATGTGTGTCGTATGGTTTTGCTAATGGCAAAGCAGTGAGGCGGTAATGGTGGTGCTGCCACACACATGTGTGGCAAAGTGAATGCTTTTTTCCCACATTTGTCGCAATTCAAATGTTAAACATGGCCACATTTAAATCTTGTTTGCATACAAAACTACTTAGGTTTATCATTATCCTTTCCGTTATCGTTGTTGCCTTTTTTCAGGCATCTCTTGTTAATTTTGTTAATTTGCATTGTCATTGTTGGGACCAATGTTACCTTTGCTTCTGGAATGAATGAATGAATATAATGGGAGTTAGGATGGGCCAATTATTTTGTCGATAAAAGGCGAGTTCTGCGACATTTTACCCTAGAAACTATGAAACTAAATTCAAAACCGAGCTTCCGGGTTTGAACAACAAAGTCCGTACGATTCTAAATGATCTTCTAAGTCCAGATATAAAGGCTGAAGTTAGTTTCTTTGGATTTTGGATGAGAACCAATGGTGAAAAATAAGGTGAAAATCATATAACAAATGTAGGTTAGGTATGTTAGGTTAGCCTTCAAGGGCTAACTTGGATGTTTTTGTCCATTGTGATACCACAGGAACAGGAGAAAGAAATTGCCTTTTACTCAAAGACCTTAAAAGTTGTCCATGTATGTCCTTAAAGATATGACAACATAAAGTGGAACTCCTACTGCTTGCTAGTGTGGGACACACACACACAGCAGATGCTCTATAGTCTCTTCTTCCTCAAAGTCCTCACAGCTTTTGCAATCTTCAGTCTAACAAAAATTTTGTACCTTACACCACCACTGTGGTACAGGGTATTATAAGTTTGTGCATTTGTTTGCAACGCTAAGAAAGAGAAGAGCTAGACCCATTGATAACTATACTGATCGACTCAGAATCACTTTCTGATTCGCTTTAGTCATGTCCGTTTGTTCGTTTGTTCGTTTGTTCGTCTGTGAGTCTATATATTCTTGTAATCAAAGTGCTGGTCATATTTGTTGTCCAATCATCAAGAAATTTTGCACGTATCACTTTTTTGGAGCAAGGACGAACGCTACTTGGTAAAAATCGGTTCAGATTTAGATATAGCTCCCATATATATGTATGTACTTAAATGGCCGTAGTAGCTACAATTTTCAACCGATCTACACAAAATTTGACACGGATTGTTTTGTTACTGATTTCGGTTATTGATCATAACATATTTGCAAGATTTCATCAAAATCGGTTCAGATTTAGATATAGCTTCCATATATATGAGTCGCCCGATTTGCACTTAAATGGCCGTAGTAGCCACAATTTTCAACCGATCTGCACAACATTTGGCACGGACTGTTTTATTATTGATTCTAACATATCTACAAGATTTCATCAAAATCGGTTCAGATTGAGATATAGCTCCCATATATATGTGTCGCCCAATTTGCACTTAATTGGCCGTAGTAACTCTAATTTTCAACCAATCTGCACCAAATTTTTCACGGATTGTTTTGATACTGATCTTAACATATCTTCCAGATTTCACTAAAATCGGTTCAGATTTGGATATAGCTCCCATGTATATGTATCGCCCGATTTACACTTATAAGTCTGTAATGAACACAATTTGTAACCGATCTTCACAAAATTTGGCACGGATTGTTTTGTTATTGATCTTAACATATCTGCGACATTTCATGAAAGTTGGCTCAAATTTGGATGTTGCACCCATATATAGTTATCGCCCGATTTGCACTTATATGGCCGTAGTAACAAAAATTTTCAAACGATCTGTTTGAAAGTCGGTTCAGATTTAGATATAGCCCTCATATACATGTTAATTTATATATTGCCCGAATTTATAATTCCTTTCCTTACTGCGATCATAAGGTGACCTATCATGATGGACACAGTGATTAAGTCTGCTCTGCGCAACGATAGCAAAGGGGTAGGCTGGTTCTAGTCTAAACTGGGTCTCATCATTTTGGAGCCTTCACAACGCGCATTTTATGATCATCTTCTATTCGATGCTCTTTGGGCCTCATTTGAATAACCACTTATTGAAAATTTCTTGGAATTTGTTGGCAAATTGCCTTCTAGCTCGCTATCTCATCTACTGTATAGTTCTTTGGGATATCTTTGTGACGCGGCACCCAGAAAAGGCGTATTTTAAAATGTTCTGCCACCTTGGCGAGAGATCTGCGACAGTCAAGAAATACGTTCTCCAGAGATTTAAGGGCTGCCTACCTGTCTCAGAGCATTTTTATGCTACTCGTCATTATGATATAATTGGGTTGCCCAAAAAGTAATTGCGGATTTTTTAAAAGAAAGTAAATGCATTTTTAATAAAACTTAGAATGAACTTTAATCAAATATACAAATATATACGCCGACTATATGAAAAATCCGCAATTACTTTTTTGGGCAACCCAATATATTCTAGCCATTCCACCACTTTTTTAATTAAAGGGATCTCCGCTTGATACATACTACAGTGTTCGGGTAACCTTCTCCCAGTTCTTCAAAGATTATCCCAAAGCCCACCTGTTCGTCTAGCCTGGAACCATCCGCATAGAAGTCTACTTACTTTTTATTACCAAGGATAATGTAGTTCCAAACGGCTCTATTAGAAATAATAGAGCAGTACTTCTTATACGCACCACCATAGGATGGGGGTATACTAATCTAGTCATTCCGTTTGTAAATTTTCGAAATATTGATTTGGGACCCCATAATCCCTATATTCTTGATCGTTTTGGAATTCTGATTCGAACTAGCCATGTCCCTCCGTCCGTCTGTCCAAATCACTATAGCGGTCGAACGCGTAGAACTAGCCGCTTGAAATTGTGCGCAGAGACTTTGCATTGATGTAGGTCATTGAGGATTGCAAATGGGTCATATCGGTTCAGATTTGGGTACAGCTCCCATATAAACCGATATCCCGATTTGATTTCTTGAGCCCATGGAAGCCACAATTTTTGTTCGATTTGGCACGAAGTATTCTGTTAAGACTTTCAACAACTTTACTAAGTATGGTCCAAATCGGTCTATAACCTGATATAGCTTCCATATAAACCGATCTCCCGATTTGACTTTTTGAGCCCTTACAAGCCGCGATTTTTCTAGTGTTCAGTTATGACTCTCAACAACTGCGCTAAGTACGGTCCAATTCGATTCTAAGACGATTTAACGATGTCCGTGTGTCTGTCCGTCCGTATGTTGTAATCTCTCTACAGCTTTCAAAAATTGGGATTTTAAGCTGAAATTTGGCACCGATACGGCTTATAGCAGCATTCAGGTTAAGTTCTTGAACGGGCTAAGTCGGACCATATTTGGATGTAGCTGCTATATAGACCGACCTGAAAGGTCTGAAGCCCATAACAGCTTTATTTTTTGTGCATTTTTTTTTTTGAAATTTAAAACAGTGAATAGTTTTAGCTCGTTTTAGGCCTCTCAACATTCGACCCAAATATGCTTCAGATCGGACTTTATTTATATATAGCTGCCCTATATACTGATCTCCCGATAAGGGGTCCGAAGCCAATAAAAGCTTTATTTTTTATGCGATTTTTCTGAAATTTAAAACAGTGAATAGTTTTAGGCTTCGCAACATCCGATCCAAATATGGTTCAGATCGGACTATATTTAGATATAGCTGTCATATAGACCGATCTGCCGGTAAAGCCCATGCCCATAAAAGCTTTATTTCTTACCCGATTGCGCTGAAGTTACAAACAGTGAGTTGTTTGAGCCTCCCGACATCCGACTTAAATATGGTTCAGATCGGACTATTTTAAGATATAGCTGCCATACAGACCGATCTGCCGATCAAGGATTCGAAGCCCATACAAATTTTTGTTTATTACCTGATTTCGCTAAAATTTGAAACAGTGAGTTGGTGTAAGCTTCGCGATATCCGACTTAAATATATTGCGTTGCCCAAAAAGTAATTGCGGATTTTTCATATAGTCGGCGTTGACAAATTTTTTCACAGCTTGTGACTCTGTAATTGCATTCTTTCTTCTGTCAGTTATCAGCTGTTACTTTTAGCTTGCTTTAGAACAAAAGTGTAAAAAAGTATATTTGATTAAAGTTCATTCTAAGTTTTATTAAAAATTCATTTACTTTCTTTTAAAAAATCCGCAATTACTTTTTGGGCAACCCAATAGTTCAGATCGGTCAATAGTTAGATATAGCCGCCATATAAACCGAAATCGCTCTACGGGTGACCTCATGGCACTTCTGTCGGAACATTGGAGTCGCTCAATCCACCAGTTTGGTGAGAGTATGGTTATGGCTCTGGATATCTCCAAGGCATTTGATAGGGTCTGGCACGGTGCACTACTATCAAAACTTGTCGCATTTGGTTTCGGTAATGGCTTCGTTCGATTTATTTTGAGCTTTCTCAGAGATCGCACTATTCGAGTCGTTATAGATGGGTTCTCTGGGTGTCAGATCTCTTGGGTCAGACATCGAATCCGATTTATTCATTTGCGGATGACGGTAATTTCTGTCATTCGTACTCATTCGGCCATAGACCAAGTCTTCGAGAGATTGAGGACAAGAGGCGGGTTATAGACGATACACTCTGCCAGAATATGCTGGCCATTTTTATGTGGGGTCGAATGATTCGAGTAGATTTTAATGCGCGGAAGACTCAGTGCTGCTTGTTGTCACACAAACGATTCGCTGACCCATTACGACCATCTTTGTCTATCAACGGTGTAGATGTTGAGCAATCAGAGGCTCTTGATATTCTGGGCACGAAAATACAAAGTGATGTTCGTTTCGAAGTGTCGAAAGAAGCATTCAAGTGTTTAGGCTTCCTTAATCGGTGTAAGAATCACTTCACTCCGTCTGATCTTCTTAACATCTACACCACTTTCATAAGTCAGAAAATGGAGTACAACTCACATGTATGGGCTGGAGTTTCAAAATCATCCCTGGAGCTACTGGACCGTGTACAGAGGAGAGCGATGGCGACAGTGGGGTATCCAACTCTATTGCCTCTCTTCATCAACGTCGCAATGTGGGTTGTTTGGCATTGTTCTATCGGTACTTTCATGGTGTGTGTTCGTCTGATATTCGACTTCTTATTCCTGATGTTAGGATGTACGTCAGGGATACTAGACATTCCAGGAACTCACACCCGTTAGTAATTGATTGGCCAGCGGACCGCACAATGCATTATAGAGATAATTCTTATTTCGCCCGAACCGTTTGTATGTGGAATCGACTTCCGGCTAATGTTTTTTTTCCATCCACTTTGACATCCAAAGATTTAAGACAAATGTCAATAAGCACTACATCAAAAAGTCATTCAAAGAACTTGACTTATGGTGGAGGGTATATAAGATTCAGCTCGGCCGAATTTAGCACGCTTTTACTTGTTTTCCCTCATTTTGCATTTATTTGCCGCTACTTTGAGCCACTGTGGCCCCGTTTTGTACTTCTGGTCGTTGTCTGTCCATTGTGTATTTACTTGATTGGCTTTTATTGGTTGCCGTTAGTCAGAATTGATTGTTCGGTTATCTATTGGTATAAATACATGAATATATATGAATGTACGAGTACATGTGCTTGTGTGTTGGTGTTTGGAATACAATATGGTAAATATATTTGTTAGTATCGCTGTTGTTATTTGTATTTGATGGCTGTTGTTTTCTGCGTTTGCTTGCTTGTCTATGAAATGTGTTTTGGTTGTATGATGTGTGTATTTTGGGTTCCTTTGTTCCTTTAGTTTATGCCCTTCCAATCGATAAACTTTCAAGCCACCCACATGGCCACCACGAAACGGTTGTGTGTGGCAAAATTATTGTGGGTGTGTAAAATATCAGTTCAACCTTCCATTTTTATTGCCAAAGACATATTTATTCTTGTACGAAATGCCAAGACATTTCGATTGCTTGTCCCATTTTCAGGTCGTTGTTGCCTATCTATCTACCTGCTGACCTCTACATGTCAGAAATGATGGGCAATC
The DNA here is from genome assembly GCF_963082655.1 of Stomoxys calcitrans. Classification (NCBI taxonomy): domain Eukaryota; kingdom Metazoa; phylum Arthropoda; class Insecta; order Diptera; family Muscidae; genus Stomoxys; species Stomoxys calcitrans. The sequence continues at coordinate 80,457,766 of NC_081554.1, forward strand.
ATCAATTCGGCATTTGTACAAAAGCTAAGAACAAAAACCGACAAAAAAAAAAACAATAAAAGACAAACGATGGCACTGGAGTCGGTGGAAATCTGTGAAAGAAAATAAATTTGCCATAAACGTGTTTTTGGTTTTGACATTTGGCCCTATGATAACGGTTTTCGTTTGCTTAATACGCCCTGGGGTTGGATGGATGAATGGAAGGATGGACCGGCCAATGGAGAGGGCAGTTAATTCATGACAAGGGAGCATTTTTCTAATCAAAAACATGAATGCTTGGCAATTTCCATTGAGCATGTATAGGTGTACATGTGTGTTTGTTGGTGAGTGTGAATGAATGTTATGGCCACATTTTAAGACTTTTAAAGACACCTTTAGTGGGTGTGTGTGTGTGTCTTGGTTTGTGAATTTTTTATACGCTATTGATTTTATATTAAACAATAAATCATACATTGTATTGACGTGATATTGAGTAATCGCAAGTAGCTCAAAACATTTTTCGAATTGGCAGTCATTAGCTAAGGTTAGTGTGACAGCCCTATGTTATACGCAGCTAATTTTGATTTGGGGGTTGTGAGAGCTTATTTAACCTGGGTTTTATGATAAAGTTTCTAAGCAGCCAGTGTTGCAATTTTCTTTGATGGGATTTTTTTTTAATTAGGAGACAAGGTAAATCAAATCTTTATTGTGTTTGTATTAACTTCTTTAATGTACAATTGTGAGGAGTATAGTGAAAATATCATTACACAAATTTCTAATTTTATTTGCCCGTTAAAGCGATGATCATTTTGAGAAGAGTTTAATGATCGACAATTTTATACTAAATGGAGACGAAGTATCAATCTAAAAGCTGTGTAAGATTATAGTGACAGGAAAGGAAAATGTTAGTGAGGGGTCAGGTGACACTGGCTTTTTCTTAAATACTGAGTGCCAATAATACTCTAAATGACAAGGGGAGTTATCAGATAACCAATGGCCAACCTCAGCATAAGTTTCCATGTTAGGGGTAGCTAATACAACTAAATGTACCATAAATATAAATGCGACTTTTATGGCCCCATAACCCTAAATAGAGAGATCGGCCTATATGACAGCTATATTCAAATCTGGACCGATCTGTGCCATATTGCAGAAGTATGTCGAGAAGCTTATCTTAACTCACTGTCCCAAATTTCGGCGACATCGGACAATAAATGCGCCTTTTATGGTCCCAAAACTCAGAATCGGCGGTTTGGTCTATATGTCAGCTATATCCAAATCTCAACCGATCTGGGCCAAATTAACGAAGGATGTTGAGGAGCCTAACTCAACCAAATTTTGGCGACATCGGACAATAAATGCGCCTTTTATAAACGCAAGACCTTAAATCGAGAGATCGGTCTATATGGCAGCTATATCCAAATCTGGATTGATCTGGTCAAAGTTGAGGGAAGATGTCGGACCAAGACCAATATTTTGTTATACATAATTGAACAATGACTTGTACTTATTAGTATTTGGTCCAAATCGGAATATATTTCGATATACTTGCTATGGGACATAATGTATGCAATTTTTACCGGATTTTGATGAAAGGTGGTTTACAATATATCCAAAGTTCAGCCCTGAAGAAATTTATACCTTTTTAATTGTAATACCCTCCCCCATAGAATGGGGGGGGGGTACCAATTTCGCCATTCCGTTTGTAACACCTTGAAATATGCGTCTAAGACCCCATAAAGTATATGTATTCTTGATATGTCTTGACATTTTAAGATGATCTAGCCATATCCGTCCGTCAGTCCGTCGTCCGTCCGTCTGTCCATCGTCCGTCCGTCTGTCGAAAGCACGCTTACTTTCGAAGGAGTAAAGCTAGGCGCTTGAAATTTTGCACAAATACCCTTTATTAGTATAGGTCAGTTGGTATTGTAAATGGGCCAAATCGGCCCATGTTTTGATATAGCTGTCATATAAACCGATCTTGGGTCTTGAGTTCTTGAGTTTTTAGAGGGCGCAATTCTCGTCCGATTTGACCGAAATTTTGTACGCGGTGTTCTGATATCACTTCCAACAACTCTGCTAAGTAGGGATTAATCGGTTCATTACCTGATACAGCTGCCATATAAACCGATCTGGGATCTTGATTTCTTGAGCCACTAGAGGGCGCAATTCTCATCCCATTTGGCTGAAATTTTGAACTAAGCGTTTTGGTAGCACTTCCAACAACAACGCTAAGTATGGTTAAAATCGGTTCATGTTTTAATATAGCTGCCATATAAACCGATCTTGGGTTTTGACTTCTTGAGCCTCTAGAGGGCGCAATATAACTGAAATTTTGCACGTAGTGTTTTGGTAGCACTTCCAACAACTACGCTAAGTATGATTCAAATCGGTTCATAACCTGATAAAGCTGCCATATAAGCCGATCTTGGGTCTTGACTTCTTTGCACGTAGTTTCTCATCCCATTTGGCTGAAATTTTGCATGAAGTTGAAATCGATTTGAGCCTCTAGAGGGCGCAATTCTCGTCTGATTTAACTGCAATTTTGCACGTAGTGTTTTGGTAGCACTTCCAACATCTACGCTAAGTATGGTTTTAATCGGTCCATGTTTTGATATAGCTGCCATATAAACCGATCTTGGGTCTTGACTTCTTGAGCCTCTAGAGTGCGCAATTATTATCCGATTTGAATGACGATGTGTTTTTGTTATGATATCCAACAACTGTGCCAAGTATGATTTAATTCAGTTCATAACCTGATATAGCTGTCATATAAACAGATTTGGGCACTTGACTTCTTGAGCTTCTAGAGGTCGCAATTAATATCCGATTGGGCTGAAATTTTGTATGACGTACTTTATTCTTACTTTCATCAACGGTGTCAAATAAGGCTCAAATCGGTTCATAACCTGATATAGCTGCCATATAAACCGATCTGGGATCTTGACTTCTTGAGCCTCTAGAGGTCGCAATTATTATCCGATTTGCCTGAAATTTTATACAACGGCTTTTCCAATGTCCTTCAACATACGTGTCTAATTTGGTCTTAGTCGATGTATAGCCTCATACAGCTCTCACATAAACCGATCTCCCGATTATGCTTCTTAAGCCCCTACAAGGCACATTTCTTAACCGAATTGACTGCAATATAATCCAATGACTTCTACTATGGTATTCAACATTCAATTCATATACAGGGTGGCTGATGAAAGCCGCTACCAAAAAAAAATGTAATAACTTTTTTTCTATTTAATAATAATAATTTAATAATTAATTTAATTAATTAATTAATTAATTTAATTAATAATAATTTAATAATTAATTTAATAATTTAATTTAACATGAATAAAAGAAAAATGTATTCCATACACCGAAAAAAAAATGTAGCAATATTCATCATTGTAGCAATATTCATCAGCCACCCTGTATGTTACGAATCTGACTATAACCTGATATATCTCCAATAGCATAACAATTCTTATCTATTATTCTTTGTTTGCCTAAAAAGAGATACCGCGCAAAGAACTCGACAATTGCGATCCATGGTGGAGGGTATATAAGATTCGGCCTGGCCGAACTTACCCCTTAAAGGGTATCAGGGGCATTTTTTAAAGGTTGTCCCTAAAACATGACCCACATTTTCGAATGCATTTTCAAATATTATTGCCGATATACCAACAACTCTTTTTCAGCCCAAGCCACAGTTTCCTAATACACTAAGGCTAACTCGCGCTTCGATTGTTGCTGCCATGTTTACATATGTGAATCGATTTATTGCAACTTTTGCGCATTTATGAATGAAAATTTAGAAAAAGGGATACAACTGGGAAACAAGTTCAATGTTTTTTCTGTTTTTGCTCAGAAATCCTACAAGTGTCAGCTTGCTTGCTTGTCCATCCAACTATCATTCAGTGCCCATTTAGTCGCTTATCTCATTATAATGCGACTGTCCCATGCCCATAGCCTCAATGTTATTGTTAACGTTGTTTATTAGTCATGTTTTCTTCCAGTTGAGCCCTGCATTTTACATTTGGACAGCTAGGAAAAAAGTTAATAATTACATTGGTATGCCATGTCAGTCATGTTGTCGTAGCCATGTCATACTTACACTGCCTTTGAGTCATTGTTGCATTGGAACATTGCCTCTGACAACTCATTTTCAACAACGTTAATACCGTCGCATTGTGGCTACCGGGTGAATGTAATGAAAGCGTATGACCATTGGAATTAAATGTCATATCCGCATTTACACGCATCATTCGTCGACCGAAACCTTGAACTTGTGTTCTATGTGTTCCCTGAAACGGGGCATGACGACGCTGCCGCAATGGCAGCTTTGTGCTTTTAATGAGACTGGCATTTGCAGTTAATTCTACAAATGGCCATAAATTGAAAGAAGTAATTTCACTTTAATTGCGAGTAATTAATAAGTGCGGCTTATTAATGAGCACAATTCACTCGATATGCAATGTAATTATAACAATCGGATTGGGGTGTTACAACATGTGAAGGTCGGTCTATGCTAGCTTTTGACCAGCACCAAGGTCATGATGAAAGGAAATTAATGATACAAGCAATAATAACACACCGAAAGAAGTCAGAAATGGCAAAAATACTATCGTAATTAGAGGTAGAAAAAATGTTTATAACTCTATTGATATGTTTACATTGGCTCAAAGGACAACAAAAAAGAAGACAAGGACTAGAAAGATTCGAAAATAAATGGCAGACAGTCTGAGAAATCACCAACATTAAAATAATAATGGCAAATAGGATCGAAGTAATTACAACCATGAGAGAGCAAACCATATGAATGATATATGTATATGACAGGTATATAGGAATCTGAACCAAATTTTGTCAAAATCAATATCATTCGCTTATGATTTCTAATATATCGGGGTCTCACTGTTTCAAGTTTCAGAGAACAATTGTGTAATATGACGGCTATATCAGGTTATGGACCGATTTGGACCATACTTGGCACAATTGTTGGATATCATAACAAAACAATCATAACAAAGCAAAATTTTATTCCAATCGAATAAGAATTGCGCACTCTAGAGGCTCAAGAAGTCAATACCCAAAATCGGTTTATATGGCAGCTATATCGGATTATGGACCGATTTAAACCATATTTAACCATATTTGTTGAAAGTGATACCAAAAAACCACGTGCAAAATTTCAGTCAAATCTGACCAAAACTGCGCCCTTTAGAAACTAAAGAAGTCAAGGCCCAAGATCGGTTTATATGGTAGCTATATCAAAACATGGGCCGATATGGCCCATTTACAATCCCAACCGACCTACACTAATAAAAAGTATTTTTGCAAAATTTCAAGCGGCTAGCTTGAAAGCTGGCGTGCTTTCGACAGACAGAGGGACGGACGAACGGACAGACGGACGGACAGACGGACGGACGGACAGACGGACGGACAGACGGACGGACATGGCTAGATCGACATAAAATGTCACGACTATCAAAAATATATATACATTATGGGGTCTCAGACGAATATTACGAGTAGCTGCAAACAGAATGGCGAAATTAGTATACCCCCATCCTATGGTGGAGGGTACATCAAGTAAAAGTGTAGTTCGGCCAGGCCGAATCTTATATGCCCTCCACCATGGATTGCACTTGGCGAGTTCTTTGCGCGGTATCTCTTTTTAGGCAAACAAAGAATACTAGATAAGAATTGTTATGCTATTGGAGATATATCAAGTTATAGTTCGATTCATACCAAAAGTGAATTGAATATATAATACCATAGTAGAAGTCACTGAATTATATTGCAGTCAATTCGGTTAAGAATTGTGCCTTGTAGGGGCTCAAGAAGCATAATCGGGAGATCGGTTTATGTGGGAGCTGAATGAGGCTATAGATCGACTAAGACCAAATTAGGCACGTATATTGAAGGTCATGGGAAAAGCCGTTGAACAAAATTTCAGACAAATTGGATAATAACTGCGCCCTCTAGCTGCTCAAGAAGTCAAAATCCCAGATCGGTTTATATTACAGCTATACCAGGTTATTTACCAATTTGGACCATACCTCGAACAGTTGTTGGAAGTCTTAACAAAATACTTTATTCAAAATTTCAGCCGAATATGATGAGAACTGCGCCCTCTAGAAGCTCAAGAAATCAAGATCCCAGATCGGTTTATATGGCAGCTATATCATGTTGTGGACGGAGTTGTTGGAAGTGATATGAAAACACTACATGCAAAATTTCAATCAAATCGGACGAGAATTGCGCTCTCTAAAAGCTCAAGAAGTCAAGATCCCAGACCTGTGTATATAGTAGCTATATCAAGTAATGAACCGATTTAAACCATATTTAGCACATTTGTTGAAAGTGATATCAAAACACCACGTGCAGAATTTTAGTCACATCAGACGAGAATTGCATCCTCCAGAGGCTCAAGAAGTCAAGACCCAAGATCGGTTTATATGGTAGCTATATCAAAACATGGACCAATGTAGCCCATTTGCAATCCCAACTGATCTACACTAATAAAAAGCATTTCTGTAAAATTTCGAGCGTCAAGCTTTACTCTTTCGAAAGTTAGCGTGCTTTCGACAAACAGACGGACGGAGGGACAGGCGGACGGACATGGCTAGATCGACTTAAAATGTCATGCCGATTAAGAATACATATACTTTATGGGTTCTTAGATGCCTATTTCGAGGTGTTACAAACAGAATAACGAAATTTGTATACCCCATCGTATGGTGGAGGGTATAAATATCACTGGGGATGACTCAAAATTTTTATGGATAGGATGGAGGCATTCTTATCTAGTAATTCCGTTTGTAACACCTCGAAATATTGATTAAGGACCCCATAAAGTATATATATTCTCGAACGTCTCGAAATTCTGATTCGTACTAGCTGTGTCCGTTCGTCCGTCTGTCGAAATCACAATTGCGGTTGAACGCGTAAAGCTAGCCGCTTGAAATTTTTCACATATACTAACTATTGAAGTAAGTCATTGAGGATTGCAAATGGGCCATATCGGTTCAGATTTGGATATAGCGCCCATATAAACCGATCTTCCGATTTGACTTCTTGACCCCCTGAAGGCCGCAATTTTTGTCCGATTTGGCTTGAATTTTGCACATAGTGTTCTGACGTCCTGATTTCCATTAACTGTACAAAGCACGGTCCAAATCGGTTTGTAACCTGATATAACTCCCGTATAAACTGATCTCCCGATTTGACTTCTTGAGCCCCTGAAAGCCGAAATTTTTCTCCGATTTAGCTATAATTTTGCACATAGTGTTCTGTTATGACTTCGGTCTATAACTTTAAATAGTTCCCTTATAAACCGATCTCCCGATTTGACTTCTTGGGCAGTCAACCAAACTACTGAGTTGTAAATAAGTATTGGTCTAATCACCCTACCGAAAAGCCAGTGGACTATCCAAGGGTTCGGGTCCCCATTAGGAGCCTAAGGCCCGTTTAACTAGTGCCCAACATCTGTGAGCTTTCTTGGTACGCTTCTAAAAGTGATTCTTTCACTTCCAATTCCAAAAGCCTGATATGAACTTTCAGGACCAAATGTCTGGGAAGAAAGCTTTCCTACTCCCGCAACATTCGGGACAATGTGGAATTCTAATGAAGGGTTTTTGGTAGTCGAGTACGAATCTAATATTTGAATCTAATGTTCCAACGTTTCGTCGTGTTCCCCACTTGCCTCCTCACACACACTTTCACTTGGTGCACTTGCAGCAGTCGGCTGAAACTTACAGGCAAGTCTTTTGCGCTCTCATTTCCACTTACACTGGTGATAACTTTACCGTACTAAGAGAAGGTGTTTATCGCCATCTAACACTCCATTCATGAAGCATGACCTATAAGATTAAAGATTTGTTTGTTGTCACCCCACAATATGGAACTTTAATGATAGGTCTCCGACAGAAGAGCTCGAATCTGATATTATTGAACAGGTATTTGGGGCCGTTTCACCCCTGAAAAACTTTCCCAGGACATGTAAACTTATCAGAACAATATGGGACTCTAATGAGAGCTCTTTATTACTAAAGTACGATAGGTCTCCGACAGCGGAGCATGAATCTGATATTATGACAAGGTGTTTGAGGCCCTCAAAAACATTCCCAGGACATGTAAACTTATTGGAACAATATGGGACTCTAATGAGAGCTCTTTATTACTAGAGTACGTATCTGACAAACTATCAGGGCGATATGGCAATAGGCCGCCAGTTGCTAAGTATCCATCCATCCACTCTACAGATAAATGCAGTCTGGGAAGTGATGCCCCCATGGATTCCCTAATCAAAGAGACCCTGACCCTAGCGGCAACACTGGAATATGATTTTGATAACGGATTTGGATTGATGCTACGAGCTGGAGACTGTGGTATTCTATTACAAAAGTAGGAGGAAGTGGCATCTCTCATGGTTTTCAGGCTAATGCCACCGCTGCCTTCGTCCCACTAAAACCCTGACAGGGCTTAGATGGAATGAAAAGTCGTTTTGGAAGAATTCGTTTCAATGTGCAATGAAGGGCCTCGGGGTCTTTAATAATGTTGCATTTTGTGTGCTTATTTTCTGCCACGACTTTGAAAGTCGTTAATAACAATCTATTTTCTAAAAGTCCTTTAAGGATGCAGCGAAGTGCACCGGACCTACTATAGCTTCTAAGATGATTATGATAACTTTGATTGTGACTGCTCATAAATAGCTGTTACTCTTGACATCCTAAGTCACGAGACCGTTGCCTTATTATATTTTATTGACCGAAATGAGTAAATGAAGGTCCTGTCATCCAAGGACAAAACTTTACAAATGCTGCAATGACATTGAAAGGACATGAAATTATCCTTGTAGCTTATAGAATTAGAATTTCCTTTTGTTATAGCCAAATTTTACAATTATTTAACAACCCCAAAAAGAATTGACCATTATGGCCGTTTTGTAGGAAAGTAGCTAAAAAATTATTTGTCATATAGCCAACATTTACATATGTATGTGTGTAAGTAGTCACTTTTTGCCATAAAGACAATTGTGTCTTTGTCTAGTAATTTTTGGCTACTTCTTCTTTGTTTTTTGTTGTCTATGATTTGCAACCCTTTAACAAGACAAATCATTTCAATGCAAATGGTTGTCATGAAATATGAAAGAATAAAAAAATGTAGGATATAAAATTCAACATTACCATTCTATGGGAAATTTATGTAAATAAAATTTTTGGTTTAAATTGTTTTTTTTCGCTTTCGTTTCAGCTGTGATTTAGCAACTAACAAAACACTGATACAAATAAAAAGAAAAATTGGACAATATTACTCATTCTTTCTTTGACCTTTGGAATTTTCAGGGATTTCTTTTTTTTTTGGCTGTCAACGGAAAAAATTATCTTAGTTATCAGTTAATGAATTGCGCTTTTGCTGACATTAAACTGTGAACAAACAAAAAGAAACATGACAATGAACTTAGTTAGGCCAAGGCGAGAAAGAATGAGAATGATTTTCATTTGGAGAAAATTATGTGCCTCTGTCGACACCTCTTGTGGCAGACTACAGTAGTGTTGTGTTTTTGGTGAAAGTCCTTAAAAAATAATTAAAATGTTAAAAGACCCCATAATGAAGAGTTGGCAAACTATCGATAATCGAAACATACGATATTTTCGATATTTCTAATAATAAATATCGATAGTATCGATGCTGGTAGGGCCAAGGTCAGGCTTCTATCGGGGTCAGCAGGGGGCTAAGGAAGCTGAACGGCCTATAGGTTAGCTGTGAAATATAAGCAGCCTCCACCACAAGCGGCGAAGACCGAGGATACTGGTAGGGCCAAGCTCAGGCTTCTATCGGGGTCAGCAGGGGGCTAAGGTAGCTGAACGACCTATAGGTTAGCTGTGAAAAATAAGCAGCCTTCACCACGAGCGCCGAAGACCGAGGACATGCTACAAAAAGGCATTCATACCCGATGATGTCTTTGCGATATGGTGAATGGATGCCACCAGTTGCTTAAGTGTCCATCCAAAGGGGTACTCTACAGATAAATGCAGTCTGGGGAGTGATGCCCCCATGGATTCTCCAATCAAGGAGACCCTGACCTTTGCGGGAACACCGAAATATGATTTTGATAACGGATTTGGATTGATGCTACGAGCTGACGACTGTGGTATTCTATTTCCTAAGTAGGAGGAGGTGGCATCTCTTACGGCTTTCAGGCTAATGCCACCGCTGCCTTTGTCCCGCTAAAACCCTGACAGAGCTAAGAGAACACCATTTAGTTGGTAATGTAGGTTTTTTTGGTACGACATTCAGATTAATGCCCGACCTGGCTTTGAATAGAAGTACTCATAATGCCTTTTGTCAACTCTCGCGAGGACCTTGCAAAGGGGGTCAGCATGAAGGGAATCCAATCAAACTGCAGACACCAACGAATACAGCAGCAGAGGAGACGGAATCGATCTTTGAAAGGAGATCGAGAGTATACCGATCACTGTTGAATTCTTCACGAGCCTCCGGGCCTTAGTTCAGAGAAAAAAAAAACGATGTAAGAAGTTTGGTGTTAGACTGTACCCCAGCAGAGAATAACGCAAAAACAGCACCAGTTCTCCCAGACAAGAGTTCATCTTGAAGAAGCAACTATCAGAGGAAGAAGCGCTTTGAAAGTGCAAAAAAGCCCTTCGCCAAATGCGACTGGCCAAAGGAAGGCAGAAAAACATCAACAGGTATATCCAAAATGGTGTGCAGGGATAGAGGACCTCTTGGACATTATAGAAAGCTACCGCATAAACTGGAAAACCGCGGAGAAGCAGAAGCAGGTAAGCAGGCCAAGAACAGCTAAGACTCACACGACATTAAATAATATGTCGACGCCTTCTATGGCGCAAAACATTAGGAACGCACCGAGTTCGGTTGATAAAAACACTGGCAAGACCACCAGCAAAAACGGGTGAAAAGAAAAAGCCTGACAAAGAGGCAAAGACGCCGAAGAGGACCCCTCGCCGAAAACCTCGTGCTCGGAAATCACGGAATCTTAGGTAGCGACCGGAGGCCGTAATAATAAAGCCGAAAGAAGGGCACAGTAACGCAGACGTTCGAAGAGACCTCAGGCGAAACGCGGATGGAAGTCGAAGTCGCCAACCGCTCCGTCCAGAAAACAAAAACGGGTGCAGATCTCCTCGTGATTGGCTGAGGTGGAAATAAAGAGGTGTTCTGCGAGTCCTTCAAGGATACCCTTAAGGAGGCTGCAGTCATGCAGGACCTAAAACCAATGGCGACAATAGAGATCCGCAACTTGGACTGCCTTTCCAGCCGGAGAGATCACTGATGCAGAGATCAAGGCAACGAGAACAAGAAGAAGTGACTGTGCAGCTACAAAAACTGCATTTAATTCCAGAGAGCAGAGAAGGGCATTCGTCTCCCTACCAGCTAGCTGTGGCAATGAGTCTCAAAGAGAAAAAATATCCCAGTGGAAGTGGATATGTGCATAGACGACATACTGGTGAAGACCAAGAGATCGGTCAAAAATCTAGGCATCCGACTAGTTACACAGCTGATCTATGCAGAGCAAATTCGGCATGCGACAACAAAGGCCGCGATAATAACAGCGCAACTCAGTCGATTGATAGCAAACTTAGGTGGGCCTCTCCCGAGCAGGCGCAGACTCATAATCGAGACATGCAATAGCATCCTCCTTTAAGGGAGTGACACCAGACACTGCAGACAACATGACGAGTGAAATCCCTGCACTCGGTACAGAGGACGGCGGCACTTAGGATCATATCATCCTGCCGGACAGTGGCGGAGCCCGCAGCTCTTGTAATAGCATGCCGAGCGAAATCCCTGCTCTCGGTACAGAGGACGGCGGCTTTTAGGGTCATATCATTTGTGGAGAGTGGGGGACCACGCAGCCGTTGTTATGGCCAGAATGGTTCCGATAGATCTACAGGCCATGGAGCGAGCCAGATCTACACGCGAAGTGCAACACCCAGAGAAGACAGGGTGAGATTCAAATGGATGGGTCATACGAGAGGAGACTAACGAGAGATGGCAACAAAGGTAAATGAATCAGAATCGGGCCAGGTGGACGCGACGACTAATATCTGATGTCTGGATGTGGAGAGATAGAAAACACGGCGACGTCAACTGTTTTCTCACTCAGCTGTTGGCAGGCCATGGTTACTTCCGGAAATACATGCATAGAATGGGCAAATGCTCCTCAAGCAGGTGCATTTATAAGAAGCTCGAAGTTACAGACGATGTGGAACACACATTCTTCCACTGCGAGCGTTGGTTGAAAGACGAAGGGAAGTGGAAACAGCGATTGGCGACGTTTCGCCTGGGAAAATAGTCCAGAGGATGCTGGAAGACGAGAGGAAGCGGGAGGCTATGATGAGATACGTCGAACAAGTATTGCGCAGGAAGAAGGTAGGCCTGGACGCAGCAGCGTAGAGTATGTATGCGGATGTTTGGACGCAGACACAATGAAGATGATACGAATGATCAATGGAGACATGCAAAAGTAATGCGAAAACGGTTCCGAGGTGAAATTAACACCCAGGAGTGACACAGGTTGGGTTTTTAGCCGGTATCTTTGATATCGGAGTTCGGAACAAGGCGAGAGACGTAGTTGTGGCATGCGTACATCATACTTCCATCCTGTTCCGCAAAAAAATATAGTAGTAATACTTCGTTCATTTATATTTCAAACGAAAATGAGAAGTAACAAGTGAAAGCGTGCTAAGTTCGGCCGGGCCGAATCTTGGGAACCCACCACCATGGATTCTGCTAAATTATGGAAGCAATGCTGGTTATAAACCGATTTAAACAGTACTTGGTACAGTATTTGGAAGTGATAACAGAAAATTATGTGAAAATTTTAGCCAAATCGGATGAAAATTGAGGCTTCGAGGGGCTCAAGAAGCCAAATCGGGCGATCAGTTTATATGGGAGCTATATCAGGTTCTTGACCGATTTGGACCGTGCCTAACATTATTATTTGAAGTTATAATAGAACACTATGTGCAAAGTTTCAGCTAAATCGGACAAAAATTGCGGCTTCCAGGGGCTCAATAAGTTAAATCGGGTGATCAGTTTATATGGGAGCTATATTCAAATCTGAACTGATATAACCCATTTGCAATCTCCAATGACCTACATCAATATTAAGTTTCTACGCAAAATTTCAAGCGGCTAGCTTAACGCGTTCGACCACTATCGTGATTTCTACAGACGGACGGACGGACATGGATAGATCGATTCCGAATGTCGAGTCGATATATATAATTTATGGGGTCCTAGATCAATATTTCGAGGTGTTACGAGGAGGTTCCTTATCATTGAGCTTAAACTTGAATCGGACTGCACTCACTGATATGTGAGAAGTTTGCCCCTGTTCCTTAATGGAATGTTCCTGGGCAAATTTGCATTTTACAAATGACTAGACAAATGACTAGCAAAATCAGTGCACAGACCGAATAAAGTCGGTTGAAAATCGTGAGAGTATTCATTGTACAAAATTTTAGCTTATCGAATAAAAATTGCGCCCTCTATAGGCGCAAGGAATATAAATTCCGATCATTCCTTGTTTGCAGCAAAGGTTCGCACCCGTTTGGACATGGCGAGGAAAGTACGATCTGACACTGCACACAACAAATGGCAGCGGCATACTCGACTGACCCAACTGCTTGAAGAAAGCACTCCTTGTTCCGATGATTTAATGGCGCAGTGGCAATCTATTGCCTACTCCATGAAAAATGCCGCGAAATCCGTACTTGGGTACCGGAAGCCTCCTCCAAGAAATCCATGGTACGACCAAGAGTGTCGAGATGCTACTGAAGCCAAAAATGCGGCATATGGAGCAACCCTGCAATCAGTAGCAACGCGTCAGATGAAGGAGAGGTATCGGGAGAAAAGGAGAGAGGTGAAACGTATATTCCGCAGAAAGAAAAAGGAAATGAAAAGACGTGAGTGCGAGCGAATTGAGATGTACAGGAGTCAGAATGAAGTCCGGAAATTCTACCAAAGAATTAAACACCAAACCGATGGCTTTGGTGCAGGCACATCCTCCTGCAGAGACAAGGAAGGAAATCTGGTAACTGGCACAGATAACATGCTGAGGATATGGAAAGAACATTTTAGCCAACTGCTAGTGTCCGATGTTGGCGGCGAAGAGGATACCGCAGAACCAATCCCTGATGATGGTATAGAATGTTAACCTCCTAGTCAGAATGAGGTCCAAGTAGCAGTGACCCAACTAAAGAACAACAAGGCAGCAGGAGTTGACGGGTTATCTGCTGAACTATTTAAGACCGAAGGCGACACGCTGATAAGGCGTATGCATCAGCTTATCTGCGAAATCTGGCTAGAAGAACGCACACCCGATGATTGGAACCTCAGCATACTATGTCCCGTACAAAAGAAAGGAGACAAGACGGAATGTGCCAACTACAGAGGAATAAGTCTCCTCCCCATCGCATACAGGATACTCTCGAGCGTACTGTGTCAAAGATTAAAACCTAAAGTCAATGAGATAATTGGGCCCTATCAATGCGGCTTTAGACCTGGTAAATTCATCCTGGACCAGATATTCACACTGCGGAAAACCTGGAAAAGACCCGAGAAGGACAAATCAACACTTACCATCTCTTTGTTGACTACAAAGCCGCCTTCGATACTCCTCTTCGTTCAAAGGTATTTCAAGCCATGTCTGAGTTTGGTATTCCTGCAAAATTAATATACTCTGCAGGATGACTCTTGCTGATACGCGTTTCTCAGTAAGAATGGGAAAGAATCTCTCCGAACCATTTTTTTTAGACGAGGAGACAGCCTATCGTGTGATCTCTTTAATATCCTGCTGGGGAAGATTATACAATATGCAGCTGTGAATAGATATGGCACACTAATCACAAGAGAACACATGCTACTCGCCTATGCCGACGACATCGATATCGTAGGTCGGTCACCGGAAGTAGTAACTGCAGCCTTTGAAGCAATCGAAAGAGAGTCAGTGAAAACGGGTCTGGCAGTAAATGGAGATAAGACGAAATGGATGGTTTCAACTCCCAAAAAGCCTTGCACAACAGAGCAGATAAAGAAAATGGAGAAAGTTGGGAACTACAAATTTGAGATAATCAGTAACTTTATCTACCTCGGCACCGCCGTAACCGAAGCGAATGGCACCAGTTTTGAGACCAGTATAATACTGGCAATTAGATGCTACTTTGGACTAAGTAAGCAGTTTAGAAACAAGGCCACCTCTCGACAGACGAAGATTTCACTATACAAGACACTCATACTATCCGTGCTGTTATATGGTTCTGAAGCATGGGTACTTGTGAAAGCATATGAGGCAGTGCTTGGAGTATTTGAGAGAAAGATTCTTCGTAAAATACATGGACCTGTTTGCGATAATAGAGAATATAGGCGACGTATGAACCACGAGCTGTATGACGACGATAGCATAGTTACACGCATCAAAATACAACGGCTGCGTTGGCTAGGTTGTCAGAATGGATGAAGAAGCTCCAGCAAAGAGGTCTTTTGAAGGCAAACACGGTGGTACACACAAACCGGGAAGACCAGAAGCCCAATGGACAGATCAAGTGGTGGGAGACACCTCGAAACTTGGTTTGAATCAGCGCAGAAGATCGAGGCGCTTGGAACGCTATTCTACGTTCGGCTAATGGAACAAATATTCTGTCAGAGCCAACTAAAGTAAAGTATATATCTTGCATCCGATATGATGCAAGATTTTATATTTGGCATCTAGACTAGGTAGTGTTAGGTATTATATGTCGGCTCTGCCCGACTTTTTCCTTTCCTTACTGGTTTTACTTTGTATTTCTTTAAATTTTGACTTCTTTTATCTAAATGTTTGCCAAAAACGTTAAATTTCATCCCACTGTGCTGCTACACAATAGTATAATTATCGTTTTGCTTAGCTCTCTATCGTCAGCTGTGCAAACAAAAGAAAACGAAAAGAAACACTTAATTTGTGGAATTACCACCCACATGGACAAAAAGGAAGTTGGTAATCAAGTTTTGAAGCAATAAAAGTCCAGAGCATGGGGATGTAAATGACTTTTTCATGGCAAGCGTGAATATTTTCACATTCGAGGAAGTACATAGAACGCAAACTATTGTAATCCCACACTCTGTTATAGTTGTGAGTGACAAACTCATAAACTCCAGGGTAAATTTCGTACTTTTACGCCTTTGGCCACAATGCTTTTGTTGTGAAAGTCCTTCTTTCTGTTTGTGGCATAATAGAAAAACCAATAATGATAAGTTACTAACTAAACGGGATTGAAGGTCAAGGTAGATGACGTACTCCTGGCCAAAAGAGACCGGTAAAGGCAGCAGCTATGGCGCATGCAACCAACCATTCATTTCGAAACAAAAACGCCTAGCCTTATAATGACAACAACAACTTTGACCATTAGGAATGATGAACAATACAACTTGCACATCATCAACTCAAAGTGTAACCCACAAAAACAAAAACTAATGCAAAAACTGTGGAAGTGGACAACAAAAGAAAATATGACAAATCGTTGGGGGTGTAAATAAGTCAGTGTAAATAGGAAAGCAAAACGAAAAAAATAAATTACATCTCAAAACACAACACAAACTGGAATTGCTCCAACGTTTGACCAAGTTACAGTAAATGGCGGTGGATGATGATGGTGATGTTGATGAAGTGATAAAACAATCCACAATCGCATAAATTCATAGCAGGTGAAATTTGGGTTAAGTGCAGTCTTCAGGCATGCCGAAATGTCGTTGAGAGAGCATTTAATGCAGAACCAATATCTACTTGAGGAACACAGTATGAAACTTAAGTGGATTACCAACAAATCGCATGGGGGTTGGGGCAAAGTGCTGCGTTTCAAATGTTGAAATGTGTTGTAATATGCCAACGAGGGCAGTGCGGTAAGTTTGCAAGTTGGAAAATTGTGATGTATTAAATTCGTAACAGTTTATGTATCTCCCAATACGAATAACAGGCTGATCAGGTGTGTTTGGCTAAATCGTAAAGTGGTTTTAGTGGAAATCTGGGGATTTTTACTTTCATAACTATGGGTCATTCTGGAATACAACAAATTTTTCAAAGATTTCTCCTTCTTGGGTTTTTCACTTAGAAAGAATTTTGTTTCGTGTTCCAAATTCTTCCGATCTGTAGGCCAATCGCTTAATCCAGAAAGCTGCCTTTTTGGAAAACTTCGACAAGAAGACAGGCTTCATTGAAGAAGTCTATTTAGTACCTCAACACCTTAGCTTGGATGCCGCCGTAGCGCAGAGGTTAGCATGTCCACCTACAACGCTAAACGCCTACGACGCTGAACGCCTACGACGCTGAACGCCTACGACGCTGAACGCCTACGACGCTGAACGCCTACGACGCTGAACGCCTACGACGCTGAACGCCTACGACGCTGAACGCCTACGACGCTGAACGCCTACGACGCTGAACGCCTACGACGCTGAACGCCTACGACGCTGAACGCCTACGACGCTGAACGCCTACGACGCTGAACGCCTACGACGCTGAACGCCTACGACGCTGAACGCCTACGACGCTGAACGCCTACGACGCTGAACGCCTACGACGCTGAACACCTACGAGCTTTATGTGGTTATAGATCGATTTGGACCGTACTTGGACCGTACACAGTTGTTGAGACGCATAACGTAAAATACCAGCCAAATCGAATAAAAATCGCGGCTTGTTGGGCTCAAGAATCAATTCTGGTTATAGACCGATTTGGACTGTACTTAGGACAGTTGTTGAGTGTCATAACAGAACACTGGCTAACAGAACAGCCAAATCGGACAAAAATTGTGGCTTCTAAAGGCTAAAGAAGTCAATTCGGGCGATCGGTTTATATGGGAGCTATTATATGAGGTTATAATCAGATTTGAACCATACTTAATACAGTTATTGGAAGTCATAACGACACACCTCATGCGAAATTTCAGCCAAATCGGATGAAAATTGCGGCTTCTAAGGGCTCAAGAAGTCAAATCGCGAGATCGTCTTATATGGGAGCTACATCAGGTTATAGACCGATTCGGACCGTACTTGGCACAGTTATTGGAAGTCATAACGGAACACCATGTGCAAAAATTTAGCCTAATCGGACATGAAATCCAGGGGCTCAAGAAATCAAATCGGGAGATCGATTTATATGGGAGCTATATCTGAATCTGAACTGATATGACCCATTTGCAATCCCCAACTGGGCAAAATTTCAAGCGGCTAGCTTTACGCTATCATTATCGTGATTTCGCTATCATTATCGTGATTTCGACAGACGGATGGACCGACATGGCTAGTTCGGTTGTCGAGACGATCAAGAATATGTATACTTTATGGGCTCCTAAATCAATATTTCGAGATGTTGATTGATGTGGGTCCGAGAACCTTTGCTTATATCGTTAATCATAGCTTGGTGGTAACGATTAATAAACAAGAGGGAAGCGAGCTGCGTACTTGGCAACATGAGGAGTGTGTTGGTTAGGTTAGGTTGAGTGGGTAGACCAGCGATAAGTTCGCTCGGATTCCAATTTGCCCCATTGTGACACCCTAGAGAGAAGGAAAGGAAAGAAAAGGAAGGGAAACCTCTGTTCAGATCCAGAGATTAAAAGCGAATAAAGAATCAGGAAAGTAAGTTGAAAAATAGACCAGGGGGTGAACGTCTATCCTACACGTGCATTCTCCTGCCGGATCTCATCTCCCCTCTTGTTGGAACCACCCCGTAACGTTCACTAATCTCAGCAGACTTCCCAGAGGCAAGTCCGTAAGATCACTGCCGCTGCAAAAAGAGAGCTTGCCAACCTGCAGACCCGGACATAAACAGAGCTCGACAGTCTCATCTTCATTCTCATCAGAAGTCATGCGCGGGATTCCCATGTGCGCCGTAAAGCTCCCTATGGCACAGCGTCCGGTTATGGCCCATGTCATGGTGTCCAGCAAACTGTTGTCGAACGTCTTCGTTCTCCTCCGGTTGATGGTAGGCCAGATCATCCTGGCTGTTCGCCACGCATCCACCGAGTCCCACTTCGATACCGCCTCTGCACTGGCCATTCCCTCACTATGTTCAGTAGCTCGACAAACGGCATGTATGCTAGAATGGTGACTGGTTCGTCCGGCCCTCCTCATTTTCTAGGATTCTTTCACATCCGGAAACCCATGTCAGCCATAATGGTCCGCATAAATCTTGAGTTTTGAGTTCAGCAAATTCCTTTCCTGGATTTCTTTTGTGGCTACCATAATGGCACCAACCTAGGCCTGAAAGACCGAACAGTCGACCATCGGTCTCAGTGACTTTCGATATTAAGTGCGTCGTAGTTGACCCCCAATCCCGTCTCTGACTCCGTTCTGGAGCCGTCAGTGAATGCCTTTGAGACAACGCCCTCAAACACAGCATTCGCCCTCCAATCCTCCTATCTCTAGGATAATCAAATTCTGATTGTTTTATTCTTAATCGGTGTCGATATAAAATAGTCTGAAACCCTCCTAGGTCTACAGGCCGCATCCATGGTATCCAGAATGAAACTGTGGCCGCACTCTCCCTCCTTCAGCATTAAGTGGAATGTGATAGTAAATTCCTCGAAATTCTCCGACGTCCATAGGGAATTGCCTGGACCTCCTCTGGTTTGTAACGATACAAGCTGGTATCGGAGTCGATTCAAGCTAATATCTTTGAGGGTTCACTGTTTAGCTAACACATACCAAGAAGATTGGTGAAACAAGATTCAGGACAGGATTTAGTCAAGAAGGAAGATAATCCTTTTCGGCCAATGGATGGTAACGAATCCTTTAAATCCCATATCCCATCCCATATCTGGGAGACTAAGGGACTGCAATCCCAGTCTTTAAACCATCTGTTGGATGATTGGTAGATTGGTTAAGGCTGATGGGAATCAGAGACATGCAATAATCATTCTAAACTCCGACTGCCTTGAAGACCTCAAAGAGTCTAAGGGTGTTATGGCTCACGGATTTAACAACGTGTGGCTGAAGGTGTAAAATAGCGGTGGGGGTTAGGGACTCAGCAGATGTTTCAGGAGTTGTTACTGAAGATTTGCCTGAGGATATAAAATCGAATTCGCTAAAGTAAGGCGGATTGATAGAAATTGAAAATCCCCTACCTCAGACTGGCTCAAAAGGGGAGGTGAAAACTTCCGGACGGAAATCGACTAGACCGGTATATGTGGGGTCATTTGGTTCGATAAGACTCAATGTATGCGCTAGCGCCAAAGGGGAAAACTCAGAGCGTGCCTCAACAGGAGCAGCTAAGGAATCATCTGAGAAGGAATTGTCAGTACTGCAAGTGCCCAGTGTTCTAAGAAAGAGTAGTACCACTTTTTTCAAACTGGATGTCTAAGAAAATTTATCACGACAGGATTAAGGATTGAGGTGACAGGATTGAGGATGAACACCTACAAAGGTACACCCAGGTAAATATATTGGAAAATTTTAAGTTTTACCATGGTTCAGTGTCTGTAGATAAATCACCAGGCGGACTACCTAGCGCCCCATCTGGCCGCTATTATAACAGCGTGCTTAGGACTTGCATATCCTCCAGAAGCCTGGCAGGAGGTATGGGTGGTAGTTATACCCAATCCCGACAAGGCATTTAGCCCTATAAAGAATAAATATTCGCGATCGTCATGACATTTAAAGTCAGTCAATCCATGTCCGTCCGTCTGTCTGTGGAAATTACGCTCACTTTCGAAGCAGTAAAGCTAGGAGCTAGAAATTTCGCACAAATACTGCTTCTTAGTGTCGGTCGGTTGGGATCGGTCGATGTTTTACTATGTTTTAATGTCATATAAACCGATCTTCCAATTTGTTTTCTTGAGCTTCTAGAGGGAGCAATTCTTAACCGATTTAGCAAAAATTTTGTACAAGGTATTATTTTGTATAAACTCTCAACAACTGTGCCAAGTATGGTCTAAATATGTTCATAACTTGATATAACTGTCATATAAAGCGATATTGGATCTTGACTTCTTGACCCTCTAGAGGACGCCGATTTGGTTGAAATTCTGCACAAGGTGTTTTGTACTGATTTACAACAGATGTGACAAGTATGGTTCAGATAGGTGCATAGCCAGATATAGCTGCCATATAAAGCGATCTTGGATATTGATTTCATACGCGCAATTCTTGTCCGCTTTGGCTGACATTTTGCACAATAAATTTTGTTTTGACAACTGTGCTCAAATCGAATCATAATCTGATATAGCTGCCATATAAACAAATCTTCAGATTTGACTTCTTGAGCCTATAGAAGGTGCAACTAACACTCGATTTGGCTGAAATATTGCAGCGCACAACAAGTCTGATCGGCTTGTGTAGGTGTTGGGTTAGGTGTATATCCATAATGGTACGGGTAGATTAATATGGGCACCCTTTTTTATACCCACCACCATAGGATGGGGGGTATAATAACCTAGTCATTCCGTTTGTAACACCTCGAAATATTGATCTGCGACCCCATAAAGTATATATGTTTTTGATCGTCTGGGCATTTTGAGTCGATACTGCCATGTGCGTCCCTACATCCGTTTGTCGAAATCACGACAGCGGTCGAACGCATAAAGCTAGCCGCCTTAAACACCTCTTATTGATGTAGGCCGTTGGAGATTGCAATTGGGCCATAGTGGATCAGATTGAGATATATTTAGCTACCATAAACACTAATCTCCCGATTTGACATATTTAACCTCTAGAAGCTGCAGTTGGTATCCAACTGGGCTGTAATTTTGCAAGTAGTGTTCTGTTATGACGTCCAATAATCGTGCCAGATATGGTAGAAATGGGTCTATAACCTGATATAGCTCCCATATAACCCGATCTGCCGATTTGACATCTAAAGCCAATGCAATCCGTAATTTTTGTCCGATTCGGCTACAATTTTGCATGTAGTGTTCTGTTACGACTTCCAACGGTCTATAACCTGATATAGCCAACATATAAACCGATATTTCGATTTCGGATCCCCTGGAAGCCATAATTTTTGTCCGATTTGGCTAAAATTTTGCACACGGTGTTCTGTTACGATTTCAAACAACTGTGTCAAGAATAGCCCAAATCGGTCTTTAACCTGATGTAGCTCCAATATAAACTGATCTCTCGATTATCCTTGATCGGTTTTTAGAAGCTTTAATTTTTGCCTGGTTTGGCAGAAAATCCTTCCTGCCAAATTTCGAGAGAATCCGTTAACAAATGACTATTTTATTATTACTGCAAATCAGACGAACATAAATATGGGAGCTATATCCACGGCTGAACCGATTTTTTCCAATTTCAATAGGTTTCGTCTCTAGGCCGAAAAACATGCCCATACCAAATTTAAAAGATGATCGGATGGAAATTGCGACCTATAGTTTGTACACAAATTAACATGGAGAGACGGACAGACAGACAGACGGACAGACAGACAGACAGACGGACAGACAGACGGACAGACAGACGGACAGATAGACAGACAGACAGGCGGACGGACAGACAGACAGACTTGGCTAAATCGAAATATTTTAGAAAGTTATTCTGAGTCGATCGGTATACTTATCAATGGTTCTATCTCTCTTCCTTTTGGGTGTTACAAACAAATGCACTAAGTTATAATATCCTGTACCACAGTAGTGGTGTATGGTATAAATATGAAATCTGCTGTGTCGGCTCCGCACTGGGAAGTAGACAGTCTGAAAGAGTTTAACTCTAGGCTTTAATTTTTTTGAAGACTTGTCTGAATTGGCGGTTGTGAACATTCACATGTTATGAGACATTCTTAAGGTGATCTAATGGGGGTCACTATGGTGAGCAGGTTAGCCTCTGTGCCTTTGTTCGAATCCTGGGTTCAAATCGAAGCCTGGGTTCGAATCCTGCCGAGAAAATCAAAAATGGTTTCATCGGTTCACAGCTCAATTATGCTGGCGTTATTTGTGAGGTATTCAGCAGTGTGAAACTTTTTTACTATTGTAGTTGGTCCGCTCTCAGGCAAGCCGTTCGGGCTTGGAAATTAAAAGAAGGAGCATCTTTATTGAGCGCAAACTTGTATTAGACAACACTCGTTGTTAAGCTCTTTGAATGAATGATCCCCGCTGTTCCCTAATGGAATGTTCATGTGTTGGCTAAAAGGTATCACAGAAGACTAAAACTTCTAAGTCATTCCGATAGCAGGCAGGCAGTATAACCTAAACTAAATATTGTCTTTAAATCCTACTAAAAATAAGTCCGAGGGTATGTTTTTAATGTATTGCAAAATACTGTACACATTTTCCTGCGATCTTCGTCCTATTTATTTCTCAATGACAAATACTGCCATTCGTTCGATTTGAGCCATTATCCTTGTGGCTTATCAAACAACCTTCGTAAAATGGTTTTAGAATTGCGTTGTGAGTGAGATGTGTGTTTTTGAGTGCCAGAGCAAGTGATTCTACATTAAGACAATACCATGAAATGTAAAAGGTGGCAAATGGAAGTAAAAAATTGTAAGAGGACATACACTTTATCTGCAATGGATATGCAAAATTTTCAGCAAAATGGTTTTTCGTTTGATTTTAGATTCCCCTCCAGGTGGTGAAAATACTTGTGTGAAGTTATTCCTCTTGGTTTTTTTTTTGGTTTTGTAAAACTTTATAGAGTGGCAAACTTTTAATAGTAAGTATCACCTTTGATATTGAATCTGAATTTATGACATATTTTCTTGTTAAGCTTTTGAATTTTTTCACTTTAAGACTTGTTTCGTTTCGAAAAGTTTCACTTTTCCTGTGTTTAAATGGCAATTGAGAAACCGAAACTGCTTCTAATATTTATAAGCTTTGATATCCTTGCGTGGTATTGCACTTTGTGTTAATGATTAAAAATTTATGAGAAAATAGTGAAAATCTTTTTTTGTATAACGCGATATGGACTATTTTTTGTGTATGTTTTTCTGAGAGCTTTCAATTTTTTTATTTAGTTTTTTCTTTTTTTGTTTCGCAGCAAATGCGCTTTACGCGTTTTAAGTTGATTAGCAGAACGACGGCGGCAGCGGTGGTGAGTTAAAAACACCTGAAAGTTTTCAGACTTCGCACGAACGGTCGGTCACGAATGTTTAACGCGTTCTACGTTCTGTTTAACAATGAAGTTAAATATTCCACAAATTAACCGAATGACTTGATGTCGGTTGGCAATTCGTTGACTGTCTACTGCTGATGTGTGAGAGTGTTGTGTCTGGCTATGTGTTGAGGTTGAGTACAGTCAGGGGCGGGAATTAAGGCCCCTGATGGGAGAAAAATTTAAACAATATATCAAAGCAAAAAAATACTACACTAAATTAGCCTAAAGGGAAATCTTCTTCAAAGCCAACATCATAAGCAATAAGTGGTAAAAGGTCCTCAAAATTCCCTAACTTGCAAGTTTGTGCACTTATTTTCCGTTTGCCTTTGAACCCTTCTAAGTTAGAATACCTTTGTAAAGAAAAACTCCAAGCAAAGCTTTCTATAAGACCTTGAAAACACTTAAGGCATTGCCACAAAATTTTTAATTTGTGTGCTATGACCTCTTCATTGCTCCTGTCTCCAAAAGGGACCTTCTTAAAAGGCCACATTAACTGTGATCGCCGCCTCTGGCTTTCTTTACTAGCGCCCTCAAATGTCGAATGCACCACCGCCTTTTCTTTTGTGGTCTTTTGAGGGGTTACAGTGGTATATGAGTAAGAGCTTAATGTTGTTGCTGTGTAGTATGTGTATATGCACACACACACCCACACACACATACATACATATATGTATAAACAAATATATTCATGTCATAGTTGTATCGTTATTTTCATACCCTACTGTTTCATTTGGAGGGCAATTTAGTTTTATGGCAAAATACATGACAGTAATACGCCAAGATAATGGCCATTTCCACAGGATATCAATATGGGACAATGTGACATTTTATATCCTATTAAATAGATTGGGAAACATTCATGTTGGCATTTGGTCATGGTGTAGACAAAAAATTTTGAAAAGTGATTTTAGCCTGATTTTGGGTTCATAACGGCCGACTGGAACTCAGTAAGAAAACTTAAGAAGAGTTTAGCTGCAATTTGAACGCCGTCGATTATTGCAACACAAAACGGTTGAATATATTAACAAATTATGAACAATTAATAAAATGCTAAGTTCGGCCACGCCGAATCTTGGGAACCTACCACCCACATAACAAATTTCTGCCAAATTTGGCAAAATTAAAGTTTCAAGGGGCTAATCGGGGGACCAGTTGATATTGGAGCTTTATAGAGTGATTTGGACAATACTTACCATGTATGTTGGCAATTAAAACAAAACACTATGTGTTAAACAATCGGCTAGAAATTGCGTGGTAAAGCTGTCAACTCGGGATTTCCGTTTATGAGGGAGCCATATCAGGTTATAGACCAGTACGGACCAAATTTTACAAAATGGTTGAAAAACGTAGCGGTAGGCTACGTGAAAAATTTCAGCCCAATCGGATTTCAAATACGACTTCAGGTTATGGACCGATTCAAACCATCCCTCACATAAACGTTGGAATTTGTAAGAGAAAAATGCGTGCAGAACACTTGAGTTCAATCAGAACACATGAGTTCAATCGGATAATATTTGCATATTCTAGACGCTCAAGAAGTCAAGTCGAAAAATCACTTTATATGGCAGATAAATCCAAATGCTGTGAGCTGCAAGTATAGGGAGAACGTCTTAATTTGATACAGTCCAAAAGCTCTTTGAAGTATCCACACTCTCTGGGAGGGCACAAAGCTCGACCTGGTGAGATGATGGACATCGCCCAGCTCACAAAGGCGACGGTCTTTATCAAGAGTTGGGGAAGGAAATTCGCGACGGAACGCATGTTGATATTCTTTGACTCCCTGAGACGTTTTCGTCCATTGTGATACCACAGGAACAAAAAAAGGAAGATGCCTTCTAGTTCTTACCGTTGAACCATCCAGATCGCTTTAAAAAGCCCACCAACTTGCGAATGTTCACATCCGTTAAATCAGACAGGTTCTCAAAAAAATGAGAACCTTAAGTGGAACTCCTTCTGATTGCTAGTGCGGGACACACACACATAAGGTGTTCAATAGTCTCTTCTTTTTCGAAGTCCTCACAGTTTCTGCAAAAGTCGTTGATAGCAACCTTCACTCTTGCAGCATATTTTCCGATTAGACAGTGACCTGTCATGACGGACACAATAACTGAGACGTCTGTTTTAGCCAGTGACAGCAAAGCGGTAGATCTCTTCAAGTCAAGATTAGGCAACATAGTTTTGGAATGCTCACAGCCCCCTCTTTGTGACCATCTATCATTCGTTGTCCTGCGGGCCGATTCCTGAAAACTTAGCTTACATGTCGCTAGAGGCATTTTCAAAGATTCGAGTATCCCTGGAGTGGTTAGGTTGAAAAGAAGATGCAGATATTAATCCGCCCCATGTCACTATGGTCATACACCTAAGCCAGTAATCGGCTTGTTGTGCGCTCTAAGAACTATAAAGTAACCTCTAAAAAGTAAATTTTAAGTTAGGAATTCCGCGCTACTTTCAAAATCCTTAATTGTTTTCTATGCCACTCCCCTAAGTTGGTTCATGTCTGGTATTGTGTCTCCACCTAAGTGCCGGTATCTGTGAGACGCGAAAGCCGGGCAATGACAAAGGAAATGCTCCAACGTCTCATCATCTTCCACGCATTCCCTACACATGCTATCACTTGTCGCACCGATTTAACATTAGTGAGCTCGTTGTCCTATGTCTCCCGTTATGATACCAATAGCTATACTGACCTCCTTATTACTTCGTTTCAGTAATAGCCTCGTCTTCTCACGATCTGGATCCCCCCCCATTGGATTTTCGCCGTCCTACCGACCGTTTCGCTGTTCCACAATGTTGCATGCGTATTCGTCGCCCACTCCATTAACTCGGATTGCGTCGTCCCGAAAGGCTTCGGGTTAACCAAGTTTATTGACGGCAGTCCGCTGGCCTTCACCGCCAAATCATCTGCCCTTTCATTTCCCCTTACTCTGTTATGGCCTGGCTCCCAAACGATGCGGATTTTTCCATCCCCAGAGAAGGCGTTAATCTCCTTCTTACATTGCAAGACTGTTCGTGTCCTTACCGGCCTGGTTGTTATTGCCCTTATGGCAATTTTACTGTCGGTAAAGATGTTCACGCCCGGATCTCCGCCTGCAGGACCGTATTATAGCCAGGCAGTCTAAAACAGATTTCAGTCCCTGGGTTCTCAATGTAAACCCCCAGGACCACTCTGTCCTCTAGCTTTGATTCATCTGTGTAACATGATCTTAGAGATGGCAATACTAGGGTTCCGTCAATCCAATACTGTGCCGATGGCGGCAGTGCCTCGCACTCGACTTCAAGGTTCACCTCAGGTATCCGATCGGAAACCTTTTCCCTTCCTTCCATATTTTCTACCGTCGCTTCGATTATACCGCGATGGTATGAGCTGTTCCCATCCTCAATCCATTCTCCCATCGCCTTAAGTCTCATAGCCGCAGTGGCTGCCTCATACTTACAATTACATTTTGTACCCACCAGAGATGGATGGGGGTATATTCATTTTGTCATTCCGTTCACAACACATCGAAATATCCATTTCCGACCCTATAAAATATATATATTCTTGATCAGCGTAAAAATCTAAGACTATATAGCCTTGTCCGTCCGTCTGTCTGTTAAAATCACGCTACAGTCTTTAAAAATAGGGATATTGAACTGAAACTTTACATAGGTTCTTTTTTTTTTGTCCATAGGCAGGTTAAGTTCGAAGATGGGCTATGTCGGACCCATCCGCCGATTTAGGGTCTTAGGCCCATAAAAACCACATTTATTACCTGATTTTGCCAAAATTTGGGACAGTGAGTTTTGTTATGCTCTTCGACATCCTTCTTTAATTTGGCCCAGATTGAGTATAATTTGGCCCAGATTGGGTATAGCAGCCATATAGACCGATCTCGCGATTTAAGTTTTGGGACCTATAAAAGGCGCATTTATTGTCCGATATCGTCGAAATTTGAGAGAGTGAGTTGTGTTAGGCCTTTCGACATCTTTCTGCATTATGGCATAGATCGGCCCAGATTTGTATATAGCTGCCACATAGACCGATCTCTCGATTTAGAGTCTTGTGCCCATAAAAGGCGCATTTATTGTCTGATGTCGCTGAAATTTGGGACAGTGAGTTGCAATAGGCTCTTTGAAAACTTGCTGCAATTTGGCCTAGATCGGTATAGATTTGGATATAGCTGCCATATGACCGATCTCTCGATTTAAAGTTTTGGGCCCATAAAAGGCACATTCATTGTCCGATTTCGCCAAAATTTGGGACAGTGAGTGGTGTTAGGCCCTTCGTCAGCCCTCTTCAATTGGCCCAGATCGGTTCAGATTTTGATGTAGGTGCCATATAAACCGATCTCTCGATTTAAGGTCTTGGCCCCATAAAACGCACATTTATAATCGGATTTCGCTGTGACTTATGTTTCGTATATGGCTCAGTATGGTTCAATATTTTTTTCTACAAAATTGAACAATAACTTGAACTTAATAAACCACTCAATGTCAGTGCCGAATCTGGTCCAAATCGGACCATATTTCGATATGGCTGCTATGGGGGCATACAATTAGCATTTGTCAACGGACTATGACGAAAGGTGGTTTACATATATATACCCGAGGTGGTGGGTATTCAAAGTTCGGCGCGGCCGAACTTAACTCCTTTTTCCTGTTCCGGATACTTATGTTAGACAGGATGGGAGGGCGAACCATCCATTTACATGTTAGCATGGTATAGCCGAATTATGATGAAAGGTATCGGTATAGGTATAGGTATAGGTATCTCCTCTCTGGTGTTTTCTTCTCTCCCTCATATTTTCTTTTCCTTTCTTTTTCTCTGTAATAAGTGCACGCATACAAAATAAACTGGTAGTTGGCATAAAGATGCGATGAGTTTTTGGTAAGATCCTACCCGACCGACGAGCAATAAGGCTGGTGTTTTATGCATGTAAGGCCATGTGATTCATCTACAAACACTTCCTGGAAAATTCTTTCCAAATTAAGTCCTTGTATACTAGAGTAACTAGAGACCTCACAGATGTTTGCACTATGGGTAGGCGCATGATGGGTCCTTAAGTCGAGGAAAGTCCACTAGCTTTTCGGGAGCGTGATTAGAGCAATACTTACTTACGCCTAAGTAGTTTAGTAGACTGCGATAGTGAAAAAGAGACTTAAAGCTTTGTGAAAATGGTCAGAGTAAAGGAGCAGGTCACACCACCGCGGTATAGTCGAGGCGACGATAGGAAACCTGGAATAAAAGGAAACTGTTTCGCATCGGATATGTGAGACGACACTTGTGGTCGAGTGCGAGGCATTGTTGCCAGCGATACAGTCTTGGATGGATGGAACTCTGTATGTTCGTGATACATGGATGAATCAAAGCTAAAAGATAGAGTGAGCCTGGTGTCTACTTTGAGAACACAGGGGGCGACGGGAGTCTGTGCTTAGGGCGACGAACACGCATGTGACACTGTGGAACAGCGAAATGGTCGATATGACGACGAAAATCCTATTATGAGTTCGGGATCGTGAGAAGACGAGGGTATTACTGAGAGGAGGTAAGAAGGAGGTCAGTATGGCTTTTGGTATCTTAACGGGACTACACGTAGGACTAGGAGCTCACTTATGCAGGATAGGTGCGGCAAGTGATACAAAATGTACATCGAACGAAAAATTTATAGCAACGGTATTGATAATCAAATAATATCGAAACAATACCGTATGGTATGTATGATGTAAAGTGTTATAAAGGGTGATTTTTTAGCTATTATCTTTTTGACAACACTGGTTTAAACAGCTCACGCACGTTTCGTGTTTTGTTTCACTGTCAAATATATTCAGTTTGATCTATAATGTAACCATGAATCGTCTTAAAAACAAACAACGCTTGCAAATTATTGCATTTTATTATCAAAATGCTTGCTCTGTAAAGAAAGTTAATCGCGCGCTTCTTCGAAGAAGAGTTAATTTTTGGCTCAATGGGTACGAAAATAAGCAGAATTGTCTATTTTGGAGTGAAGATCAGCCAGAAGCATTGCAAGAGCTACCAATGCATACAGAAAAAGTCATAGTTTGGTGCGGTTTATGGGCTGGTGTCATCATTGGACCGTACTTCTTCAAAGATGATGCGAATCTTAACCTAACTGTGAATGGTTAGCGCTATCGTGAAATGATATCCAACTTTTTTTGTACAAAAAGCAAGAGATTGACTTGCATGAAATGTGGTTCCAACAAGACGGTGCCACATGCCACACAGTTCAAGTTCGGTGAACATTTTATTTCATATTCGGCACCGGTCAATTGGCCGCCTAGATAATGCGATTTTACGCCTTTAGATTATTTTTGTGTGGCTATGTTAAAGGTCATGTCTACACAGACAAGCACGCTTCAATTGACGCATTGAAGCTTTTATTCGTAGGATACCGGCCGAAATGTTGGAAATAGTATGCCAAAATTGGACTTAGCGAATGAGGCGCTGCAACATTCAACATTTGCATGAAATGATCTTCAAACATTAATTACTATAGATTCGAATAAAGATTTCATGCATTTTTCTGAATTTGGAAAAGTTTTGAAAAACTCTCCTATAGCTCTTAAATATTACCCTTTGGATACCATACAATATTGTTTTGGTATTGATTCACGGTGTTGTTATAGTATAGTGCATGTGGGAAGATGATGAGATGTTGCAGCATTTTCAATGTCATTGCCAAGCTTTCGCTGCTAACAGATACCGGCACAATTGGGGATTTTGTTAGAATTTCTGACTTAGATTTTTCATACCCTGCACCATAGGATGAGGGGCATACTAGTTTCGTCATTCCGTTTGTAACACCTAGAAATATGCGTCTAAGACCCCATAAAGTATATACATTCTTGATCGTCATGACATTTTATGACCATCTAGCCATGACCGTCCGTCCGTCTATCCGTCCGTCTGTCCGTCCGTCTGTCCGTCCATCCGTCTGTCCGTCCGTCTGTCTGTCCGTCCGTCCGTCTGTCCGTCCGTCTGTCCGTCCGTCTGTCCGTCCGTCTGTCCGTCCGTCTGTCCGTCCGACCGTCTATCCGTCCGTCCGTCTGTCTGTCCGTCTGTCGAAAGCACGCTAACTTTCAAAGGAATGAAGCAAGGCGCTTGCCAATACATATTATTAGTTTATGTCGCTTGGGATTGCAAGTGGGCCAAATCGGTCCATGTTTTGATATAGCTGCCATATAAACCGATCTTGGGTCTTGACTTCTTGAGTTTATGAGTGAGCAATTCTTATCCGATTTGTCTGAAATTTTGCACGTGGTGCTTTGGTATCACTTCCGACAACTGTATCAAGTATGGTCTAAATCGGTTCATAACCTGATATAGCTGCCATATAAACCGATCTTGGGTCTTGACTTCTTGAGCTTCTAGAGAACGTAATTCTTATCCGATTTGGCGGAAATTTTGCACGTGGTGCTTTGGTATCACCTTCGACAACTGTGCCAGGTATGGTCTAAATCGGTTCATAACCTGATATTGCTGCCATATTAACCGACCTTGGATCTTGACTTCTAGAGCCTCTAGAGGGCGCAATTCCTATACAATTTGTCTGGTATGACTCCCAACAATTATGCCAAGTATAGTCTAAATCAGTCCATAACCTGATATAGCCTCAATATAAAGCTATATGGTTGCCCAAAAAGTAATTGCGGATTTTTAAAAAAAAAGTAAATGCATTTTTAATAAAACTTAGAATGAACTTAAATCAAATATACCTTTTTACACTTTTTTTCCAAAGCAAGCTAAAAGTAACAGCTGATAACTGACAGAAGAAAGAATGCAATTACAGAGTCACAAGCTGTGAAAAAATTTGTCAACGCCGACTATATGAAAAATCCGCAATTACTTTTTGGGCAACCCAATATATCCCGATTAGATTTCGTGAGCCGCTAGAGGGCGCTATTCCTATCCGATTTGGTTAAAATTTTGCACGTTGGGTTTGGCATCACTTTCGACAACTGTGCTGGGTATGATCTAAATCGGTTGATAATATGATATTGCTGTCATATAAACCGATTTTGGGTCTTGACTTCTTGTTTTAGTTTACTTTTTAGTATTTAGAGTGCACAACAAGCTGTTTACTGGTTAAGGTGTAAGTCTGTAGTGGCAAGGGGCGGATTAATATCAGCACTTTCTTTGCAACCTAACTTAAAAAATGCGCTTGATAGGCTTAATCGACATTGGAATGGCTTTTTGGAAGAGGGCTTCTATGTACAGTCTTAGGGTATGAAATCTTTTGGCCACCACGATAGTACATATAATTAATTAAAATGTCTCTCCAATTTTATTCACCGGCTCCTGTTGTCATTCAACATTCTTTACGTTACACTTGTTCATCTAATCTGAGATTTTTTTGGGTACCTTTGACGAAATACGTACAGAACTTGACTAATTTCGGCCTTTACTTGTTTCAGAACAAACCTTGCATTTCTGCGTTGTAAGTATATCCCATGGTGAAACAAATCTACCGTAGAGCAGAGGTTAGCATGTCCGCCTATAACGCTGAACGCCTGTGTTCAAATGCTGGCGCGGCCATTATAATTTTTTTTTTCAGCGGTGGTTATCCCCTCCTAATGCTGGCGACATTTGTAAGGTGCTATGCCATATAAAAACTTCTCTTTAAAAGAGGTGTCGCTCTGCGGCTCTCCGTTCGGACTCGGCTATAAAAAGGTTGTCCCTTATCATTGAGCTTAAACTTTAATCGGACTGCAGTCATTGATATGGCCATGAACATTCCCTAATGGAATGTTCATGGGCAAATTTTGCATTTGAAACAAATCCATATGTAGGGTAAAAAAGGTTTGACTTTAGTCTGTTTCTCTTGATTGGTCATAAAAAGTCCATTTTATTGTATTGGTAAGCAATTATTATTCAGTCAGTCTGTTATTTTGTTGTGTTTTTTCTTTTGGCCAAAAGACGTCTGTGTCGTTGTAGTGGTGAGAGTGGTGTTGGCGTTGGTCAATCGTTGACTCTTGCCGCTTTCGTCGATGTACAATAGAAAGCGTAGTTTTCTAAACAACCGCTTTAAGGATTTGGAACGGCGGTGAGGGGGCCTCATTCCTAAGCAACTACTACGGTTTTGTTTTGCTTTGTTTGTTTCTGTCACTCAGCCAGTCACTTTTTTTTAAGGTTAGACAGACAAGTTAGCTGACTAATGTTTTTTTCAGTCTTTCCTTTGCTCTTCTACGAGCGAACCTCATTTTAGTGACCAACTGACCACCAAAAATATAAGGCTTGTGATTCGGGTCACATAACAAGAGGCGACAGTGACCAACACAAAGCACAACGTAAGGCAAAGAAGAAAAATAAAACAAATGAAATACGTGGAATGTTAACGAACATTCGTGGAAAATGCATCAAAGTGATTGTGCCCTTTAAATGGATTAGAAAAATTGATTTTTTTTTCTTTTTTCGTTTTCCCCTCTTTGTTTGGCAGAATTATTTACCGAACAATATTTTTATTTTTGCAGTCCAGATTGGTCTGTGCAAACAAGTTTGATATGAGACCCTAGCATATCAGATGACAAGTGTTTGACTTGTTTCTAGCAATTCGAATTAAAGTTGACTTGTTCTAATCAAAGTCGAATCAATCATGTGGACTTGAGAATTGAGTAGAAAAAAAATGGGTTTTTATGCACAAGTTACTAATGCTTGTATAATTGTATGTTGTTGGAGGTTTGAATAAATATTTGTAAACTATCCCCTTGGAATAAGGCAATTTTTACTAAAATTTTCTGTAGGCGTCAACGTTTATTTTGTAAAACATTAATCATCTCTTAAGGTATAATATTTGGTGGGGTTGTTATGAGACCAAATGGAATTGTTTATACAAATAACTTCCTGTAGCAGTACTGGGGGTGGGGTCACATGGGAAAAATGGTGCACT
Source organism: Stomoxys calcitrans (assembly GCF_963082655.1). Classification (NCBI taxonomy): domain Eukaryota; kingdom Metazoa; phylum Arthropoda; class Insecta; order Diptera; family Muscidae; genus Stomoxys; species Stomoxys calcitrans. Next base: position 80,491,729 of record NC_081554.1, read on the forward strand.
GTAGTACATTATCGAAATCCAACGATTTTGGTTCACTTTTTTATAGATTTAAGAGTACGGTTTGCAAACAATAAAGTTCTCGCAGAAGGATCCAAAAATCCATATGTTTTAAATTTCAGCAAAATCAGGTAATAAATAAAGTTTTAATGGGCTTCAGACCCCTTATCGGCCGATCGGTTTATATGGCAGCTATATCTAAATATAGTCCGATCTGAACCATTTTTAAGTCAGATGTAAGGAGGCTTAAAATAACCCACTGTTCCAAATTTCAGCGAAATCGGGTAATAAATAAAGCTTTTATGGGCTTCAGACCCTTTATCGGGAGACCGGTCTATATGTCAGCTATATCTAAATATAGTCCGATCTAAACCAAAATTAGATCAGATGTAAGGAGGCTTAAAATAACCCACTGTTCCAAATTTCAGCGAAATCGGGTAATAAATAAAGCTTTTATGGGCTTCAGACCCTTTATCGGGAGATCGGTCTATATGGCAGCTATATCCAAATATAGTCGGATCTGAAGCATAATAGGGTCAGTTGTCGGGAAGCTTTATTATTATTAAAAAATTAAGGCATTTATGGGCATTATACCATTTATCGGCTGATCGGTATATATATCAACTATATCCAAATATGGTCCGACTTGGCCCATCCAAGAACTTAACCTGCGCGCATTAAAAAGACGTATCGGTGCCAAATTTCAGCTCAATATCACAATTTTTGAAGGCTGTAGAGTGATTTCAACAGACGGACGGACAGATGGACGCACAGACAGACGGACATCGTTAAATCGTCTTAGAATTTTACGACGATTCTAAATATGTGTACTTTGTAGGGTCGGAAATTGATATTTCGATGTGATGCCAACGGAATGAGTAAATGAATATGCCCCCTATCCTACGGTAGTGGGTATAGACATGAATTTGTGTTTGTATGTTTGTTCCGTATAGACTCGAAAACGGCTGAACAGATTACCATGAAATTATCACAGATTTTGTAGGTTGGTCTGGAAGGAGACATAGGCTATATAATTTTTTGATATCGGGATGGGGGCGGACCTTCCCCCTTACCCCAAATGTTCTACCCAAACATAAAAGTGGACCGATCGGAATAATATGGGCTTAAAATGAAAGGTGTTCAAGAGTAGTGTACGAATTTCATAATAAAAGTTGGGTCCAAGTACCTGGGGCGCCGCCCCAGCCACAAAACCCCTTAAAATAGGTTTATTTGCGAATCATGACAATATGGGACTCAAATGTAAGGTATTCGGGAGTAGATGACGAATATGGTCAGGTAGGAGGAATAGGCTTTATAATTTATTGATATCGGAAGGGACGGACTCTTCCCCGTTACGCCACAAACACCACCAAAAATCAAAAGTGGACCGATAAGGACAATATGAGTATCAAATGAAAAGTATGCGGGAGTAGATAACATATCTGGTATACCAGTTCATGTCAAAGTGTAGAGGGTTACTCCACCCCCCCATAACGCCCAAAATGGGCACATTAGCCAATCATGGCTATATGGTACTCGGTTTGTGTTTTTTTGTTCCGTATAGACTCAAAAACGGCAGAAGCGATTTTCTCGAAATTTTCGCATATTGTGTAGGTTGGTCTGAAAGGAATCATAGGGTATATAATTTTTCGATATCTTATGCCAAAAATACCACCCAAAATTGAAACTAGACCGATCGGGACAATATGGGTACCAATTGAAAGATATTGGAAAGTAGAATACGAATATGGTATTGAAATTTGATTTTAAGTACCCTTCAGGCCGCCCAAACCCCAAAAATCCCCCAAACAGACATATTAGACGTTTATCTCAATATGGGCCTCAAATGAAAGGTATTAGGGAGTAGATTTCGAATTTGGGATACAAACTCAAATCGAATTTTATGTGGCGGACCCTCCCCCTTACCCCAAAAACGTCACCCAAAACCAAAACTGGACCGATGGGCTCAATATGGTTATCAAATCAAAGGTATTGGAGACTAGAAAACGAATATCGTATTATGATTTTGGTCCAAGTAGCCAGCGGGCCGCCTCAACCCCCTCTAAACGGGTATATTAGACATTCATGTCAATATGGGACTCAAATGAATATTATTCAGCATCAGATTACATATATGGCATAAAAAATCAGGTCCAAGTAATGGGAGGTCGCCCCACCTCCAAATACCCCCAAATGGGCATATTAGCCCATCGCTGTATGGGACTCAAATGAAAGGTATTTGGGCTACTCCCAACGAATCTGACATTAAAATTTGCGTTCAAGTCTAAGTGGCGTTTTGTCTCCCAAAAGTCCCAAAAGTAGGTTAATAGACCCATTATGATAATATGAGAGTATGTATTCTAATTTCGCCATTTCGTTTGTAACACATCGAAATGTTCATCTGAGACCCAAAAAAGTATATATCGATTTAGTTCTGTCCGTCCGTCTGCCGAAATCAAGGTTACTTTCGAAGGAATAAAGCTGGGCTCTTGAAATTTTCCATGAATACTTCCTATTAGTGTAGGTTGGTTGAGATTCTAAGTCGGTTCAAGTTTTGATATAGCTGCCATATAAACCGACCCCGGATCTTGACTTCTTGAGATGTTGCGTGAGTTGTTTTGTTATGCTTTCCAACAACTGTGCCTTATATGGTTCAAATCGGTTCATTATCTAATACAGCTCCCATAAACCGATCTCGGCTCTTGACTGCGCTAGAGGACGCATTTATTACCCGATTTGGCTGACATTTTGCATGAAGTGTTTTGTTTTGCTTTTTACAACTCTGTCAAATATGGTCCAAATTGGTTCATACCCTGATATAGCTGCCATATAAACCGATCTCGGATCTTAACTTCCTAAGCCGACAGAGGGCGCATTTATTATCCGATTTGGCTGAAATTTTGAACGAAATGGTTTGTCTTGCTCCCAACAACTGAGCCAAGTATGGTCCAAATCGGTGCAAAACCTGTTATAGCTCCCATATAAACCAATCTCTTGATTATAATTTTTGATCCTTCAGGTGGCGCAATTCATTTCCGATTTGGCTGAAATTTTGTTGAACGGTTTTTTTGTATGACCTTCAACATTCTTGCCAAATATGGCCATATAAACAGCTCTCCCGATTTTACTTCTTGAGCCACTATATGACGCAATTCTTATCCGATTTGGCTTAAATCTTTCACATTATCCACATCACAAGTGTTTAGGGCTTTAAGGAAGAGTGACATGTCAGAGATCTTTGAGAAAATTGTGTTTGAGTCAAGGAGCCTTTTGGGTGATCAAAAGGCAATTTGCAATTGGCTTACATGTAGCTAGAGGCATGCATACGCACATATTTCAGTTCCCAAGCAGTCAAAACGTCTATTGTCTTCAAAAACTTCTTTTAGACAATGTGAATTTTGTCACCAATATAGCAAACCTGATGACGTGTCTTACAGATTGTCTATTATAAAATTTCATTGTCGATGAATTCACTAAATGTAGCACATTTTTGTTATACCCACCACCTAAGGATGGGGGTATATTCAATTTGTCATTCCGTTTGCAACACATCGAAATATCCATTTCCGACCCTATAAACTATATTTATTCTTGATCAGCGTAAAAATCTATGACGATCTAGACATGTCCGTCCGTCTGTCCGTCTGTCTGTTGAAATCACGCTACAGTCTTTAAAAATAGAGATATTGAGCTGAAACTTTGCACAGATTCTTTTTTTGTCCATAAGCAGGTCAAGTTCGAAGATGGTTTAAATCGAACTATATCTTGATATAGCCCCCATATAGACCGATCCGCCGATTTAGGGTCTTAGGCCAATTAAAGCCACATTTATTATCCGATTTTGCTGAAATTTGGGACAGTGAGTTGTGTTAGGCTCTTCGGCATTCTTCTTCAATTTGGCTCAGATCGGTCCAGGTTTGGATATGGCTGCCATATAGACCGATCCTCCGATTTAGGGTCTTAGGTCCATAAAAGCCACATTTATTTTCCGATTTTGGTGAAATTTGGGACAGTGAGTTCTGTTAGGCCCAACATCCTTCATTAATTTGGCTTAGATCGGTCCAGATTTGGATATAGCTGCCATTTAGACCGACGCTCCGATTTAGGGTCTTAGGCCCATAAAAGCCACATTTATTATCCGATTTTGCTAAATTTGGGACAGTGAGTTGTGTTAGGCCCTTCGACATCCTTCTTCAATCTGGCTCAGATCGGTCCAGATTGTAAAGGGTGATTTTTTTGAGGTTAGGATTTTCATGCATTAGTATTTGACAGATCACGTGGGATTTCAGACATGGTGTCAAAGAGAAAGATGCTCAGTATGCTTTGACATTTCATCATGAATAGACTTACTAACGAGCAACGCTTGCAAATCATTGAATTTTATTACCAAAATCAGTGTTCGGTTCGAAATGTGTTCATTCACCGTAACGTTGCGTCCAACAGCATCTTTGAAAAAATACGGTCCAATAATTCCACCAGCGTACAAACCACACCAAACAGTGCATTTTTCGGGATGCATGGGCAGTTCTTGAACGGCTTCTGGTTGCTCTTCACTCCAAATGCGGCAATTTTGCTTATTTACGTAGCCATTCAACCAGAAATGAGCCTCATCGCTGAACACATGAATGAACACATTTCGAACCGAACACTGATTTTGGTAATAAAATTCAATGATTTGCAAGCGTTGCTCGTTAGTAAGTCTATTCATGATGAAATGTCAAAGCATACTGAGCATCTTTCTCTTTGACACCATGTCTGAAATCCCACGTGATCTGTCAAATACTAATGCATGAAAATCCTAACCTCAAAAAAATCACCCTTTATATAGCTGCCATATAGACCGATCTCTTGATTAAGGGTCTCAGGTCCATAAAAGCGCTTTTATTGTCCGATGTCGCCGAAATTCGGGACAGTGAGTTGTGTTAGGCCCTTTTACATCCTTCTTCAATTTCACACAGATCGGTCCAGATTTTGATATAGCTGCCATATAGACCGATCTCTCGATTTAATGTTTTGGGCCCATAAAAGGCGCATTTATTTTCCGATGTTGCAGAAATTTGGAACAGAGAGTTAAGTTAAACCCCTCCATGTAGTTCTGCAATTTGGTCTAGATCGATCAAGATTTCGATATAGCTGCCATATAGACCGATATTTCGATTTAAGGTCTTGGACCCATAAAAGGCGCTTTAATAATCCGATTTAACTAAAATTTGACACATTGACTTATGTTAGGCTTTTCGTCATCCATGTTGTATATGGTTCAGATCGGTATATTTTTAGATATAACTACAAAAGGGACCAATATTTTGCTATACATAATTGAACAGTGACTTGTACTAAATACTAATTATTTGGTTCAAATCGGATCATATTTCGATATAACTGCTATGGGACAAAAGGTATGCAATTTTCACCGGATTTTGATGAAAGGTGGTTGACATATATTCTCGAGGTGGTGGGTATCCAAAGTTCGGCTCGGCCCAACTTAACGCCTTTTTTCTTGTTTTTATACCCTCCACCATAGGATTCTGTTTGCAACTACTCGAAATATCCGTCTGAGACCCCATAAAGTATATATATTCTTGATCCTCGCGACATTTTATGTCGATCTAGCCATGTCCGCCGTCTGTCCGTCCGTCCGTCTGTCTGTCGAAAGCACGCTATCTTCCGAAGGAGTAAAGCTAGCCGCTTGAAATTTTGCACAAATACTTTTTATTAGTGTAGGTCGGTTGGTATTGCAAATGGGCCATATCGGTCCATGTTTTGATATAGCAGCCATATAAACCGATCTTGGGTCTTGACTTCTTGAGCCTCTAGAGGGCGCAATTCTCATCCGATTTGGCTGAAGTTTTGCACATAGTGTTTTAGTGTCACTTCTAACAACTGTGCTAAGTATGGTTCAAATCGGTCCATAACCTGGTATAGCTGTCATATAAACCGATCTTGGGTCTTGACTTCTTGAGACTTTAGAGGGCGCAATTCTCATCCGATTTGATTGAATTTTTGCACATAGTGTTTTAGTATCACTTTTAACAACTGTGCTAAGTATGGTTCAAATCGGTCAATAACCTGGTATAGCTGTCATATAAACCGATCTGGGGTCTTGACTTCTTGAGCCTCTAGAGAGCCCAATTCTTACCCGATTGGAATGAAATTTTGCACGACGTGTTTTGTTATGATATCCAACAACTGTGCTAAGTATGATTCAATTCGGTTCATAACCTGATATAGCTGCCATATAAACCGAACTGGGATCTTGACCTCTTGAGCCTCTGGAGGTCGCAATTATTATCCGATTTGCCTGAAATGTTGTATAACGGATCCTCTCATGACCATCAACATACGAGTTTATTATGGTCTGAATCGGTCGATAGCCCGATACAGCTCCCATAAAAATCGATCTCTCTATTATACTTCTTGAGCCCCCAAAGGGCGCAATTCTTATTCGAGTTGGCTGACATTTTACACAGGTCTCCAAAATATTATTTAATTGTGGTTTTAACTGGATCATTGATCTTGATATCGCTCTAATAGCAGAGCAAATCTTTTCTTATATCATTTTTTGCCTAAGAAGAGATGTCGGGAAAAGAACTCGACAAATGCGCTCCATGGTGGAGGGTATATAAGATTCGGCCCGGCCGAACTTAGCACGCTTTTACTTGTTTTTTTTTTTTTTTTTTTTTTTTTAGGAAATTTAAAATTTTATTTATTTTTCTTCGAAACACGGGCGCTCTCTAAGGACATCCGGACAGACCTGTCATTTGAATTTGCATGCATCATGATGACATGTTCGTTCACAATGTCGCTTAGAATTTCAAGCATGATATTCGCGACAAATATATGAAATGCCATCATCAATATGTGTGGGCCGTCGGCTGTGTCTTCAACGATATAAGATGGTCATGGTCCCCTACTTTTAAGATGTCTTGACGAGGCAGCCTGCTGGGTCCCCTGTAGTGTGAGTATGTGAGTGACGTTTTTGATACACCGAGTGACAGTTCTACAGAATACATCCCAAACCCACATGGTCATCCTGTCTGGTACTATACGTATATACGTATGAAAGTCTACTCACGTTTCGTTTCCAAGAATATTGTAGCTCAAATCGATCAGATATGTGGTGCAAAAATTGGAAATTTTGCTCATGAACATTTTTACTAAGGAACAGGAGCAAACTTCTCACATATCAATGAGTGCAGTCCGATTCAAGTTTAAGCTCAATGATAAGGGGCCTCCTCCTTATAGCCGAGTCCGAATGGCGCGCCGCAGTGCGACACCTCTTTGGAGAGAAGTTGTACATGGCATAGTACCTCACAAATGTTGCCAGCATTAGGAGGGGAAAACCACCGCTGAGCATTTTTTCTGATGGTCTCGCCAGGATTCGAACCCAGGCGTTCAGCGTCATCGGCGGACATGCTTACCTCTGCGCTATGGTGGCCTCCATCAGATATATGGTGAAGGCTCAGTAAATGTGTAATCCACATTGCCTGGGATATCGGTCAGGGATAACACAATACCCGTAGCTATTGCTAGACTATACAGAAAACACCCGTCCACAACACCATATTACATTATAGGTCTGACAACTGCAGTTTTTTTTATACCCACCACCGAAGGATGGGGGTATATTCATTTTGTCATTCCGTTTGCAACACATCGAAATATCCATTTCCGACCCTATAAAGTATATATATTCTTGATCAGCGTAAAAATCTAAGACGATCTAGGCATGTCCGTCCGTCTGTCCGTCTGTCCGTCTGTCTGTTGAAATCACGCTACAGTCTTTAAAAATTGAGATATTGAGCTGAAATTTTGCAAAGATTCTTTTTTTGTCCATAAGCAGGTTAAGTTCTAAGATGGGCTATATCGGACTATATCTTCATATAGCCCCCATATAGACCGATCCGCCGATTTAGGGTCTTAGGCCCATAAAAGCCACATTTATTATCCGATTTTGCTGAAATTCGGGACAGTGAGTTTTGTTAGGCCCTTCGACATCCTTCGTCAATTTGGCTCAGATCGGTCCAGATTTGGATATAGCTGCCATATAGACCGACCCTCCGATTTAGGGTCTATGGGCCATAAAAGCCACATCTTTTATCCGATTCCACTGAAATTCGGGACAGTAAGTTGTGTTAGGCCCTTCGACATCCTTTGTCAATTTGGCCTAGATCGGTCCAAATTTGGATATAGCTGCCATATAGACCGATCCTCCGATTTATGGTATTATGCCCATAAAAGCCACATTTATTATCCGATTTTGCTGAAATTTGGGACAGTGAGTTGCGTTGAGCCCTTCGACATCCTTCGTCAATTTGGTTCAGATCGGTCCAAATTTGGATATAGCTGCCATTAGACCGATCCTCCGATTTAGGGTCTTAGGCCCATAAAAGCCACATTTATTATCCGATTTTGCTGAAATTTGGGACAGTGAGTTGCGTTGAGCCCTTCGACATCCTTCGTCAATTTGGCCCAGATCGTTCTAAATTTGGATATAGCTGCCATATAGACCGATCCTCCGATTTATGGTCTTACGCCCATAAAAGCCACATTTATTATCCGATTTTGCTGAAATTTTGGACAGTGAGTTGCGTTGAGCCCTTCGACATTCTTCGTCAATTTGGCCCAGATCGGTCCAAATTTGGATATAGCTGCCATATAGACCGATCCTCCGATTTATGGTCTTACGCCCATAAAAGCCACATTTATTATCCGATTTTGCTGAAATTTTGGACAGTGAGTTGCGTTGAGCCCTTCGACATTTTTCGTCAATTTGGCCCAGATCGGTCTAAATTTGGATATAGCTGCCATATAGACCGATCCTCCGATTTATGGTCTTAGGCCCGTAAAAGCCACATTTATTATCAGATTTTGCTGAAATTTGGGACAATGATTTGCCTTGGGCCCTTCGATATCTTTCTTCTATTTGGCCCTGATCGGTTCAGATTTGGATATAGCTGCCATATAGACCGATCTCTCGATTTAAAGTTTTGGGCTCATAAAAAGCGCATTTATTGTCCGATGTCGCCGAAATTCGGGACAATGACTTGTGTTGGGCCCTTCGATATTTGTCTTCAATTTGGCTCAGATCGGTCCAGATTTGGATGTAGCTGCCTTATAGACCGATCTCTCGGTTGAACAATGACTTGTACTTATAAGCATTTGGTCTAAATCGGATGATATCTATAGAGCTGCTATGGGGCTTAAGGTATGCATTTTTCACTGGATTTTGACGAAATGTGGTTCACATATATACCCGAGGTGGTGGGTATCCAAAGTTCGGCCCGGCCGAACTTAACGCCTTCTTACTTGTTTTATGTGACCAACACGTCACTGTTTAATGCTCTCAAAGCTTAGTGTTATGCATTAAGCAGAGAGAGCACAGCAACAAGAAAATTTATGTCCACAGCAACGCACGAAAAAGGGATGGGCAAAGGGAGGCAAAGAATGCAACACAAGAGAGAGGGATCATAAACCTGCAATATAAAGCTAATGTAGGACAACCTGTTTAAGTCCCACAACTTTTGCCAATAGCCCTTTTGTGGGTGTTTAAGGCAAGGGTTAACTTTTTCGCGGCCATCAGTTGCACATTTGGCTAGATTTGTAGTTTATATGTATTAAGTAATGGTAAAAGCGTAGTTAGTGTCCGTTTTACTTACAAATGTTATTCCTTTACTAAATATGGACATTTTATAGCCTCGGTTAATTCTTATTTTCCTTATTACATCAGTAAATTAATGTATAAAAAGCATGTCTTACAGATTACATTACAATTTACGGCATTGACCAGTAAAGTTTCACACTGAAAATGAAGGCAACAATACGAATATTTTCTTCAGTGCTACTGCATTTCCTTTTAAGTCGCCACATAAATCACCGTCGTTATGTAAAAGGACTTTTGTATTTCATATAGTTAAAGTATTTGCTATATAATCTATGCCTTACTGCAGCTAACATGTAGATACACTCTCGATACCACAATAATGTCCTGGCATTCGAAGCGGCAGAAGGCCTAATGATAAGCAAAGAAAAAAAAAAAACACAAAACAAAAACACTTACACTTACACACTCACCTTTCAAACCGAAAAGGACGAGCAAAACATGTTGACACTTAAATATGGCCTAATAAAGTAATAATGTAAATACACTCGCAATAAATGCCTTTTTTTCAGCCGTTCTTTTTGTGCATAGTTATGGAGAAAACATTGAAAATTGGGGGAGGAAAGATAACTATCGAATGAAAGGTAGACTAGCTGAGTATTTTATTGTTACTGTTGCATATATAAAAAACATGAAACTTTGACTTTTGTATCTATATTCACATTTTGCACAGTGTGATGTTTGAGAAAAAATATGCAAAGGGAAGTTATTCAATAAGAAACCAGTAAGGAAGGGCAAAAGTCGGGAGGTGCCGACTGTATAATACCCTACACCTACCCTATAACTACAATGTGGGACCTGTATCCAATTCTGAACCAATTTTGATGGACTTCGGCCAGCAAATATGTTCAAACTGTAAAAACTACGGTTGACAAATGACAACATTATGGCAAATTACCCAAAATCTGACGAACGTATATATGGGAGCTATATCTAAATCTGAACCGATTTCGAGCAAACTCCTCAGATAGTGTGGCAGTCGTCGAGGAAAGCGTTTTACGAAGTTTTGGGAAGATTGGTAAATAAATGCGCTTGCAGTGGCTCTAGGAGTGAAAATCGGGCGATATATATATATATATATATGAAAGCTATATCTAAATCTAAACCGATTTCCTTGAAATTCACCAGAAATATTGAGAGTCAAGAGAAAAATCCCTCCTGCCGAATTTCGAGAAAATCAGTTAACAAAAGACAAATTTAATGCAATATTACTGGAAATCGGTCGAACATATATGAGAGCTATATCTAAATCTGAACCGATTTTGACCAAACTCCTTGTGTATTGTGATAGTCATCGAGGAAAGCGTTGTGCAATATTTTGAGAAGGTTGGTAAATAAATGCGCTTGCTGTGGCTCTAGGAGTGAAAATCGGGCGTTATATATATATAGGAGCTATATCTAAATCTGAACCGATTTCCTTGTAATTCACCAGTAATATTGTGAGTCAAGAGGAAATCCCTCCTGCCGAATTTCGAGAAAATCGGTTAACAAAAGACAATTTTAATGCAATATTACTGGAAATCGGACAAACATATATATGAGAGCTATATCTAAATCTGAACCGATTTTGACCAAACTCTATGTATATTGTGATAGTCATCGAGGAAAGCGTTGTGCAATATTTAGGCAAGATTGGTCTATAAATGTGTTTGCAGTGGCTCTATGAGTGAAAATCGGGCGATATATACATATGAGAGCTATATCTAAATCTGAACCGATTTCCTTGAAATTCACCAGAAATGTCGACAGACGTAAAAAAATCCTTCCTGCCAAATTTCGAGGGAAACGGTTAACAAATGACCATTTTATTGCACTATTACGGAAAATCGGACGAACATATACATGGGAGCTATATCCAGATATGAACCGATTTTTTCCAATTTTAATAGGATTTGTCTCTAGGCAGAAAAACATGTTTGTACCAAACTTCAAGACGATCGGATGAAAACTGCGACATGTACTTTGTTCACAAATTAACATGGACAGACGGACAGACAGACGGACAGACAGACGGACATAGCTAAATCGAATCAGAAAGTGATTCTGTGTCGATCGGTATACTTATCAATGGGTCTATCTCTCTTCCTTTTGGGTGTTACAAACTAATTCACTAACTTATAATACCCTGTACCACAGTAGTGGTGTATAAATGGGCCAATATATGTATGAGGTTAATAATCTTTATACCCTCCACCGTAAGATGATCCACCGTTTGTAACACTTCGAAATATTGGTCTAAGACCCCATAAAGTATATATGTTCTTGATCGCCATGACGTCCGTCCGTCTGTCCGCCTAACAGTCTGTTCATCTGTCTGGCTGTGGTAAGCTCGCTAACTTTCGAAGCAGGATTCCTAGGCGCTTGAAATTATGCAAAAATACTTCCTATAAGTGTAGGTCGGTTGGGATGGTAAATGAGCCATATCGGTCCATGTTTGGATATAGCCGCCATTTAAACCGATCTTGAATCTTTTAACGCCGGAATTCTTATCCGATTTGGCTGAAATTTTGTATGACATATTTTGTTATGACTTCCAAACCGATCTCACGATTATAAAGGGTGACTTTATAGCTACTATCTTTTTGGCAACACTGGTTTACACAGCTCACTCACGTTTTGTGTTTTGTTTCACTGTCAATCATCTTCAGTTTGGTCTATAATTTAACCATGAGTCGTCTTACAAGCGAACAACGCTTGCAAATTGTTGAACTTATTATAAAAATGCGTGCTCTGTTAGAAAAGTTCATCGCTCATTTTTGGCTCAATGGGTACGTAAATAAGCAGAATTGTCGATTTTGGAATGAAGATCAGCCAGAAGCATTGCAAGAGCTATAAATACATCCAGAAAAAGCCACAGTTTAGTGCGGTTTATGGGCTAGTGGCATCATTGGATTGTACTTCTTCAAAGATGGTGCGAATCGTAACGTAACAGTGAATGATGAGCGCTATCGTGAGATGATATCCAACTTTTTTTTTGCCCAAAATGCAAGAGCTTGTCTTGCATGATATGTGGTTTCAACAAGACGGTGACACATGCCTATGGTAAAAGATTGGCATGTGGCACTTATTCAGAGGCGAGTTCGGTAAACATTTATTTCACGTTCCGGACCGGTCAATTGGCTGCCTAGTTCGTGCGATTTAATGCCTTTTGACCATTTTTTGAGAAACTATGTTAAATTTCATGTATGCAGACAAGGCCACTTCAATTAAAGCATTGGAAGACATCATTGAAGCATTTATTCGTGATATATCGGCCGAAATGTTGGAAAGAGTATGCCAAAATTGGGCTAATCGGATGGACCATTTGAGGCGTATTCACGCGTAGTCCTCATCACCACACCAATGCCAAGACAACATGTTCTCTGAACCTGTGTTATTAACCTTATATTGCTCTTTTTCAACATGGCAGTCCACCAAACTACTGATGCGAATTAAGAATTATTTAATCATGCCATGCACCTGTGGAGCCAGTAGACTGTCCTTGGATTCAGGCTCCATTTCGAGCTCGCAGCTCGTTTACATAGTGCCCCATATCTGAAGGCAATGTCGGTACGTTCCTGAATATGACACTTTCGGTTCAATTTCCTGTTCAAGATCAAAATAAAGTGATTTTTCGAATATCTTCTAGCTGGAAATCATATTCAGTGCTTTCTTTTCAAATAACTTATGAAAGTAGAGCTAGAGTGTGTATTTATTCAAAACACTTTGACTGGCTTGGTGGATCATGATTTCTGATCATCAACAAAGACTATTGAGTACGGTGTAGAGCACGCTTTTGTGTTGAAACAGGGCTAAAGAGGTCCTCTAACTCTTCTCTCCATAGGAGAGAAGAAAATCTTACTTTCCACTATTCCGATACAAACTTATCATCAATGCTAAGAACAACAAACACATCTTGGATTGATTTCTTCGAAAGACCCCACTATTTCAGTCGTAATACTATTGACATTGTCATCAATGTCTTCGTTACTAGAACAATCTAAAGTATCTTGCCCAAGTTTTCCCCTGAATACTCTTCCTTATTTTCTCCAGTTCCTTTTCACCTTATTGCGGAATATTCTGGGATTTGGGACTGGCCATGGAAAACCTAATGTAGCGATGGCCCCAAAAGCAGTGCTAAATGAAGACCCTTCAATCTTGAACTCGATTCAGATTTAGATATAGCCCATAAATGTGCGTATCGCCCTATATACGCTTTTAGAGCCATTGCAAACAAATTTTTCAACCTACCTTCTATTTTTACCCGCTATAGTGTTATTCACCTTAAGTGTCTACCGTGCCATGTTGTACCGTCACTGATAGCTAATAAAACAAATGCAAAAATCAAATAAAAATAAAGGACGAAGTGTAGAGCCACTACATAGACGTTGTGTTTGTATATGTAAATTGATAAAGTCCGTAAACACAATCAAACAAAAAAAAGGCCACATTATTCAGTACTTAACGAAAAGGTTACTTCATACATACATGCACAGGCAGGCATTTGAAATATACTCGACCTAATGAATTTTGCTCCCACTGCGAAAGAGAGTATTTAGTTTGAAGTCACAACGGAAGCATTTAAGGATACTTGTCCTTTAACGCATAGTCGCACAATGTGATAGAACCGAAAAAAAGTAGTAAAAAATGTGCGTACACAAGAAAGGAGACAAGACGAAATGTGCCAATTACAGTGGAGTAAGTCTCCTCCCCATCGCATACAAGATACTCTAGAGCGTACTGTGTGAAAGATTAAAACCTAAAGTCAATGAGATTATTGGGCCCTATCAATGCGGCTTTACACCTGGTAAATCCACCCTAGACCAGATATTCACACTTCGCCAAATCCTGGAAAAGAATCGAGTAGGACAAATCAACACCTACCATCTCTTTGTTGACTACAAAGCCGCCTTCGATACTCCTTTACGTTCAAAGGTATTTCAAGCCATGTCTGAGTTTGGTATCCCTGCAAAATTAAATATGGACCAGTTTGCGATAATGGAGAATATAGGCGATGTATGAACCACGAGATGTGTAAGCTGTATGACGAAGATAGCATAGTTACACGCATCAAAATACAACGGCTGCGTTGGCTAGGTCATGTTGTCAGAATGGATGAAGAAGCTCCAGCAGAGAAGTCTTTTGAAGGCAAACACGATGGTACACGCAAACCGGGAAGACCAAAAGCCCGATGGAAAGATCAAGTGGAGGGAGACACCTCGAAACTTGGTGTCAAAGATTTTAGAATGAGCGCAGAAGATCGAGGCGCTTGGAACTGTGTTCGGTTAGTGGAACAAATGTTCTGTTATTGGTCAGCAAATAAGCTTCCGGTGGCTCTAGGAGGGAAAATCGGGCGATATATATATGTATGAGAGCTGTATCTAAATCTGAACCGATTTCTATGAAATACACCAGTAATGTCGAGAGTCATAAAAAAATTCTTCCTGCCAAATATCGAGAGAATCGGTTTACAAATGACCATTTGGTTGCAACTGCGCCTCAAATGGTTCATCCGCTTAGTCTAATTTTCGACCGGTATCTCACGAAAAAATCCTTCAATGCCGTCTTCCAATACATTAATTGAAACGAGCTTGTCTGTATGGACATGCGCCTTGACATAGTCTAAAGTTGTTAAATCGCATGCTCTAGGCGGCCAATTGACCGGTCGCGTACATTAAATAAAATGCTCACCGAACTCACCTCTTAATGAGTCCATTTTTACGCGTGGTGTCTGCCATGTGACACCGTCTTGTTGAAATCACATGTCATCCAAGTCAAGCTCTTGCATTTTGGGCAAAAAAAAAGTTGGATATCATCTCACAATAGCGCTCACTCTTCACAGTTACGTTACGATTCTCATCATCTTTGAAGAAGTGCGGTCCAATAATGACACCACCCCATAAACCGCACCCAAGCTGTGATTTTTTCTGGATAAATTGATAACTCTTGCAATGTTTCTGGCTGATTTTCGTTCCAAAAACAATAAAATAATCTTCAAACTTGTACTTGGCACAGTTGTTGGAAGTCATAGTGGAACACTACGTGCAAAATGTAGCCAAATCGGGCAAAATTTGCGGCTTTCTGGGGCTCAAGAATTCAAAACGGGAGATCGTTTTATATGGGAGCTATATCTAAATCTGAACGATATTGTCCATTTGCAATCCCCATCAACCTACATCGATATTAAGTAACTGTGCAAAATTTCAAGCAGCTAGGTTTACGCGTTCGACCTTTATCGTGATTTCGACAGACGGACGGACGGACAGACATGGCTAGATCGACTCAGAACGTCGACAGTATCAAGCATATATATACTTTATGGGGTCTTAGGCGAATATTTCGAGGAGTTACAAACGGAATGAGGAAATTAGTACACCCCCATCCTATGGTGGTGGGTATAAAAGTTACCTTTAGGGTTCACACAGTGAATATTATTTTATTCACACGTTTAAAGTATTCGAGCAACCAAACTTTAACCCCTACTTTTTTACCTTACCCCTCATATGCATGTTAATACTTTTTCGATTGACCCCATAGTTGTATGGACTATGCGGTTTGTTTAAGTTTCGCAGAGTAGAACTACTTCCGTTCAGTGGCCACTGGTTAGTAGCATATGGGCAATTGGGTAACATATGGCCTTGGGTAAGAGGACAATTGTTGGTAGCCGTCGTTTTCCTTTTCATTGTGCTCTTGGTCTGATTGTCGACTAAGTACACTCAAACAATGACAAGCGGAAGTTGTTATTTATGGATCGTTGATTGTTTTTTTTTATATTGTCAACATACGAATATTTTTCATATAGTTTTTATAATTTGTTGTAAATACTTTGTGGGATGACACTTCAGTTTTTGGTTATACAAAAAAAAGAGCCCAAAAAAGCGCCCACATGTATACAAATGAATGGCATTCAAGTGGGAGCAGGTTGAATCCTTTAAACAATGAAATTTATATCCTTGTAGAAAATATCTCCAAAGGAGACTATTTTTATAAGTTTGTCTATTAAATGCTATTGTTTTAATCCCTATCTTCACATATGTTTTATCTCCTCACTCCGAACAATTGACGTGCGGCCCTATAAGTCACATACATTTTTGGATCATTTTGATATTTGACAAGTCTATATCGTCCGCAGTTTCCACTCCCTTTTCTGGTCTAGAACGGATAGACTTGCAGAATTTGTGCCGAAATTTATCCCTATCCGACTTTCTTCTGTTTAGCATAGGGGCCACTTCTGCAGTATTTTCTCCAAAGCTGAAACTAATATAACGATGATGAGAGAAGCTAGGGTTTTCCAACACTTCCCAGTCGCATATTCTTTCACTTATATCTTCCGCTAAAAAGGTAACATCTAGTACCTCCTGTCTGTTCCTGGTAATAAAGGTCGGTTTATCACCTTTAATAAAAATCGGCTTTCGTTGACATTCGAACTTCCCCATATCCCCCATGGTGATGTGCATTAGCATAACTTCCTACAATGAGGCTCTTCTTCCCTGCATAAGCTGCTTCAACCAGCAACTTAAGGTTTGAAGGCGGCATCTCTGAATCGTATGCCATACATAGGGAAACCAGCCAGTAATGAGACATTTCAAGGCTGGCTACTGCTGAATATTCAGTGCCTAGTGACGGAAAGAATGCAGGCTCTGAGTCTCCTATTCCCCGTACCCTGGAGAAGTTTAAATTTGTAGTCCCCGAACCATTCCTACACACAACCATGGTTCCTGGATTAGAACCAAGTCAAATACCCCTGCCATCCGGAGGACCTTTAATGCCGCCGAAGCGGCCTTACAATGATGGAGATTTGGACCTTTGTCAGGACTCAGAACTTCCACCACTGTTGCGTTAGCCTCGTCTTCTTATACTGCCAGGAGTTCTTCTTCACAAGATTCGTTAGACCTTGTCATGATGAGCTTCCGTACGCATCCAGGGGCAGGTGAAAGTGAAACCACTCTACCTCAGGGCAATGGGCACTTGCGGTGTGGATGATTTCTCCTTAGATGCTTCACTAGCTGCTGCTGTCGAAGTACTTTTTGAGTTCCGTCCTTCCCGGCTGGAGTACACCTTGAGTCCATCCCCAGTGGATGGCCCACCCACGCAGGGCTTTTCGGGTCCCGTTTCAATACTTCTCCCTCCTGTTTCGATTGTGGCAGGGGGATTTTCACTCTCCTGCAATCCGCCAGATTCTATCGATGTTGTCGATTGTTCCTTAGGCAAGTGATCAGCAACAACTGCTGTGTCGTCTCCTGACTCTGCGAGACAGTCGGAGTTTAGTACGAAAACTTCATGTCAGCCTTATCGAATCTACCAATCTTCTAGTCGGTGGTTGAAAGATTCGGATGTCGTCTCCTGAGTCTGCGAGACAGCCGGAGTTTAGTACGAAAATTGCATGTCAGCCTTATCGAATCTACCAATCTTCTAGTCGGTGGTTGAAAGATTTGGATTACATTCTCTTAGTCTTCCAAATATGGATTGAGGATCGGAGTTAATCCTTGGTATCCTAGCATACGCCATTGGTCGAGAAGGAATATCTTCTTCTTCAGTCGGTGGTTGAAAGATTGGGATTACATTCCCTTAGTCTTAGGTGTTTTGTTATGTCTTTACACAACTCTGTGTAGTATGGCGTAAATCGGTACATAACCTGGTGTAGCTGCCATATAAACCGATCTGGGATATTGATTTTTTGAGCCTTTAGAGGGCTCCATTCTCATCCGATTTGGCACAAATTTTGTGCAACGGCTTCTCTCATGACCTTCAACATACGTGTGTAATATGATCTGAATCGATCCATAGCCTGATACAGCTCCCATATAAATCGATCTCCCGATTTTCTTTCTTGAGCCCCTACAAGGCGCAATTCTTATCCGAATGGATTGAAATATCACACAATGACTTATGCAACGTTCAGCATTCAATTCATTTATGGTCCGAATCAGCCCATAACTTGATATAGCTTCACCAACATAACAGTTCTTATTCATTATTCTTTGTTTGCCTTAAAAGAGATACCGCGCAAAGAACTCGACAAATGGGATCCATGGTGAAGGGTATATAAGATTCGGCCCGGCCGAACTTAGCACGCTCTTACTTGTTATATATAAGAAGATGTCAAATATCTAACGTTTTGTGAAATAATTCATACAATCGGATATTGTGCGGATGCAAACCGAAGGGTTCTATGTTTCTTTACAAACAGAAAGACAATAAAAAAAACTTTTTTTAAGTTAGGTAGGAAATCTGTTTTGCCTTGTAAAAGTGTTTGACTGGTTTCCTAGATCTCGATTTCGTTTAGTACCACACCGAACTCATCAGTAGGATCTTGTCAAAAAAATATGTCCTCTAGGTTGCTACTATGCTCTTAAGAGTATTTCGGTTTGTATCACAGCAGGAAAGAAAACTATTTC
>NC_081554.1:80518263-80615763 GCF_963082655.1 Stomoxys calcitrans
CTGCTGTTTTGCATTTAAGGGGATTTATTTAATAAAATAACGAAAAAGACGTTAAGTTCGGCCGGGTCGAACTTTGGATACCCAAAACCTCGGGTATGTACATAAACCACATTTAGTCGGAATCCAGTGAAAAATGCATAATTTATGCCCCCATAGCAGCTTTATCGAAATATGGTCCCAATTCGACATGGATATTGAAGGGTCTAATAAGAACAAGTCATTGTTCAATTTTGCAGAACAAAATATTGGTCTTTTTGGTAGCCATATCCAAATACAGACCGATCTGATGCATAAACTACACGAATTTCGAAAAGCCCAACATAAGTCTTTGTACAAAATTTGAGCGAAATCGGATTATAAATGTGCCTTTTATGGGGCCAAAACTTTAAATCGAGAGATCGGTCTATATGGCAGATATATCCAAATCTGATACGATCTGAGCCAACTTGAAGAACAATGTTGAAGAGCCTAACATAACTCACTGTCCTAAATTTCGGCTACATCGGACAATAAGTGCGACATTTATGGGCTCAAGACCTCAAATCGAGAGATCGGTCTATATGGCAGCTATATCCAAATCTGTACCCATCTGAGCCATCTTGAAGAATAATGTTGAAGAGCTTAGCATAACTCACTGTCCCAAATTTCGACAACATCGGACAATAAAAGCGTCTTTTATGGGCCCAAAACCTTAAATCGATAGATCCGTCTATATGGCAGCTATATCTAAATCTGGACCAATCTGGGCCAAACACATGAGGAATATCGAAAGACTTAAAACAAGCTTGCGCTTGACACGAAACATTCCCATTCCCAGTTCATAGCATTTCCGTTGTTAGATTTAACGGCTTAAATCACTGTTAGCCTCTACTTTGCTGTTCTGTTTATCCAACTGACATGCATTTTATATCGGATTTCAGCTTGATTTTCAATTCTATTCAGTTTTACTGACATTTCGTGCCAATAATATGAGACCTATCAAAATGTTTATACGGTGCGACAGCTGTTGTCATATTCAAATTTTGCCTTTTACAGAAAGGTGCAACGACGGTCCGATTGAGATATCTAGTAAGACTATCAATTCCCAAGGAATAATTCGATTTTTTTTTTGTTTTGTGGCTAATGCCATATGTAGGCGTTTTTCTGATGTTGCTGTTGTTGTTATCAAACACATGCCTATTTTAAATGTCAGCACAATAAAGTTTACTTTCTTATATGCGCTTGCTTTTGGTCATAATTTTTTAGATTTTATTATTGTAACATTTTGCAATATTGGTTGAATAAATCAATGAAAGGTCACCATGGCGTATGAGTTGTGAAATGGGAAAAAAATATACCATACGCCACCCATGTCTACGCCTACATAACAGACAAAAACGAGTAAATGTTAAGCTAAACATTATAATGAAAAGGAAATGTTTTCATGATAATCTTATAATTTTTACCTAGTACAAAATATTCGACTGTAGGCTATCGTTTATTTATTGGCGATAATATTAACTGTAAGTTGACTAGTTGACTACCTATTGGTCGTTGTGGAAGCTGTTGTGTACTATGTTAAGTTAAGCTAAAGTTATGTCATGACACTCGCTAAGATAATCAGAACTTTTTAGATTACACAGTAAAGAGCAGAAAAACATGTATTTTAGTTGCTTTCGCTGAAATAACTTGAAAGCTCTAAAACAAATTGTTTGCTAACGTTGAAGTTCTTCGATGCTTCAGAGCTCAAATTGGCAAATCAAAGGTAAGTTAACTTAGCGGCCTGCTTTCTTTTTGATTGTAAAATATATTAATAAGTGGTTACAAAAAAAAAAAAAAAAAAATTTGCTCACGGTTGGCGTGCCAACCCTTTGTTGCATACTTTCTCGACTTTTTATACCCACCATCATACAATGGGGGTACACTAACCATTTAATAATTTCAGTTATAATACTTTGAAAAATTTATGTGCGATTGTTGCTTGTACCAGTGAATAACGCTCGACCTAAAGTGTCGTCTCAGATATTGCCTTAAGTCTTGCAGCACATCTGCAGTGGCTACCTCTACACTAAAGTGTCGTCTCAAATATTGCCTTAAGTCTTACGGTATAGCTGTAGTGGCTACCTCATACTTAATCTGTATGAGTCTGATTCTGGAATAGTCTCCAGTGCCCTAGTGAGCGTGGTTCTAGGTATAAGCTTAAAAAGGGTTCTGGGGAATGGACAAAGCACCCTCAGAAATGTTTTAGCCCCCCAAAATCTTAAAAATTTCATTGTTTGCGGAAAAATTTGCTAATTTTATTGATATTAAAAGGGTTGTTTTCAAAAACGCCAGATAGGTAGATCGATTTAAGCAAAATTGTTTATGCCACCTTATGGAACCCCAAAAACACGAAATTGATATAAAACTTTGTGCAGTCAAAAAATGTGGGGAGACGCCCCATCCCAAAACCCACCGAACGGACATGTTTACCGATTGCGACAATATGGGTATCAAATGAAAGGTATTTAAGAGTAGAGTGCGAACTTGGCTCAAAAATGGCACCCTAAGTGTCGTAGGGGTCCCCCATCCCCAAAAACACCATCCCAAAAACGCCACCCCCAAAAACACTCACCCAACAAGGCACCCTAAGTGTCGTGGGGGTCCCCCATCCCCAAAAACACCACCCCCAAAATCACCACCCTCAAAAACACTCACCCAACAAGACACTTTTACCGCTTTGGCAATATGGGTATCAAATGAAGGTTATTTAAGTAGTCATAAAACTGTATTCCTTGCTGTCCGAGGTGCCTCCCCACCCTCCAAAAGCCCCAGCAGGACATAATTACCGATTGGGACAGTATGGGACTCAAGTGAAAGGTACTTCGGAGTTAAATACGAATGTGGTATTAAACACTGGATCCAAGTATCTAGGAGCCCGCCTCAGACCCAAAACTGCCCAAAAGTAGTGCCCAATATGAAATAAGAACCGATCGGTGCAATGTGGGACTTAAAAGAAAAGTATTGGGCGGTAAAGTATGAATATGATATTTTAAATTGGGTTCAAGTACCTAGGGAGTCGTCCCAAGCCCAAAATCGCCCCCAAAAGTAACGCCCAAAAATCAAAGTGGACCGATCGGGACAATATGGGACTCAAATGAAAGGTTTTCGGGAGTAGAATACGAAAATGTCAAAAAATGGATCCAAGTGCATATGGCGCCGCCCCAAGCCCAAAACCGCACCAAAAGAACCACCTTAAATTAAAGAGGGCCGATCTGGACTATATGGGACTCCAAGGGAAGGTATTTCAGAGCAGAGTACGAATATGTTTATTGAGTATTCAACAAGTAAAAAGGCGTTAATTTCGCCGGGCCGAAATTTGGATACCCACCATCTCGGGTATCTAAACTACCTTTCGTCAAAATCCGGCGAAAAAATTCATACCTTATGCCCTATAGCAGTATTATCCAAATATATTCCGATTCGGACCAAATACCAATGTGTACAAGTCATTCAATTGTGTTCATTTGTGTATAACAAAATATTGATCTTTTTAGTAGCTATATCTAAAAATAAACCGATCTGAACCATATACGACACGGATGTCGAAAAGCCCAACATCAGTCAATGTGTCAAATTTCAGTGAAATCGGATTATAAATGCGCCTTTTAGGGGGCCAAGACTTTAAATCGAGATATCGGTCTATATGATAGCTACATCCAAATCTGGACCGATTTGGGCCAAATTACAGAAAATTTTTCGAAGAGACTAACACAAATCATTGTCCCGAATTTCGGCAAAATTGGACAATAAATGCCTTTTATGACCCAAAAACCTTAAATCGAAAGATCGGTCCATGTGGCACCTATATCCAAATCTGGACCGATCTGTGCCATATTGCAGAAGTATGTCGTGAGGCTTAATTTAACTCACTATCCCAAATTTCGGCGACATCGGACAATAAATGCGCCTTTTATGGGCCCAAAACCTTAAATAGAGAGATCTGGGCCAAATTGAAGAAATATGTTCCGAATTTCAGCTAAATCGGATTAGAAATGTGGTTTTTATGGGCCTAAGACCTCAAATAGGAGGATAGGTCTATATGACAGTTATATACAAACCTGGACCGATCTGGGCCAAATCGAAGCAGGATGATGAAGAGCCTAACACAACTCTCTGTCCAAAATATCGGCAAAATCGGATAATAAATGTGGCTTTTATGGGCCTAAGACCCAAAATCGGCAGATCGGATGGGGGCTATATCAAGATATAGTCCGATATAAAAAAGAATCTGTGCAAAGCTTCAGCTCAAGATCTCTATTCTTAAAGACTGTAGCGTGATTTCAACAGACTGATGAACGGACAGCCGGACGGATATGGCAAGATCATCTTCGATTTTTACGCTAATCAAGATTATGTATACGTTATAGGGTCGGAAACTGATATTTCGATATGCTGCAAATTGAATGATAAAATGAATATACCCTCATCCTTCGGTGGTGGGTATAAAAATGGCTGTAATTATCAAGAGGGCCGCCCAAAACCGTCCTAAGTGGGCATATCAGACGAACATTAATATGGGACTCAAATAGAGGGTATTCGCGAGTAGACTACGAATATGGTATTAAAAATCAGGTTCAAGTGATAGGAGGTTGTCTACCCCTCAAAACACCTTGTCAAACATCGCTTTATGGAGATCAATTAATTAATTTTTCGCATGGTGCTAATGAAGGCGCAGCAGAGCGTGCCGGGAACAGCTAATTTATTTATAAATTTGTAAGATACTGCAACATCTGTCTAGGTTAGGTAAACTTGAAGAGATGGTGCGTATATTAATCCCCCCATGCCACTATGGACATACACCTACGCTCGTCAGAAATTCTGTGCTGCCAACAAAATTCCTAATTGTACTCCATTCGACGCCCCTAAGTCGGTTCATGTTTGGTATTGTGTCCCCATCTAAGTGCCGTCTTTTGTTGGCCGCGAAAGTCGGTCAATGGTATAGGAAATCCTCCAATGTCACATCATCTTCCCCACATATCCTACACATGTTACCACTTGCCACAACTATTCTGCATAAATGGGCTCTTAGTCGCATACGTTCAGTTATAAAGGAAGAAGGAACTCCTTCTAATTTTCTTTCAGCAACAGCTTTCTTACGATCTCTCTATAAGATTTGCGTCGTTAGCATGTCCGCCTATAAAGCTGAACGCCCGGATTCGAATCCTGGCGAAAACAAGAAAAAATGTTCAGTTGTGGTTATCCCCTTCTAATGTAGGCGGGGTACTTTGCCATATAAAAACTTGTCTCCAAAGAGGTGTCGCACTACGGCATGCCGTTCGGACTCGGCTATATAAAAGACGTCACTTATCATAGAGCTTAAAACTTGAATCGGACAATAGTCAGTGATATGTGAGAAGTTTTCCCCTGTTCCTTAATGGAATATTCGTAAACAATTTTTTATTTCTGTCGATCGTTTCGCTGTTCCATAGTGTTACATGCTTACGCTTTTAACTAGGACTGCATCGACCCGAAAGGCTTCCGGTAAACCCAGTTTATTGACGGCAGTCCTCTGGCCAGTCCATTGCCAAATCGTTTGCATTTACATTCCCCTTACTCCGTTAGAGCCAGAATCCCATTCTCAGATAAGGTGTTAATCTCCTTTTTACACTGCAAGACTGTTCGTGACTTTATCGTTCTGGTTGTTATTGCCCTTACTGCTAGTTTATTGTCCGTAAAGTTGTCCACACTCGACTTCCTCGAGTTAACACCATACTGTTTCGCTCATTCCGTGATCACCCGGATCTCCGCCTGCAGGACCGTATTATGGTCAGACAGTCGGAAACATATTTCAGTCCTAGGGTTCTCGATGTAACACATCGACAGGCCCTCTTTGTTCTCTAGCTTTGATCCATCCATGTAACATAAACTTCCAGATGGCAGTACTAGAGTTCCGACAATCGAAGACTGTGACATCAATCGACCTCAAGTATCATCTGACGTCAATCGACCTCAAATGTCATCTTACGTATCCGATTGGAAACCTATTCCATTCCTTCCTGGTTTCGTGGACTCAACGATTATACCGCGATGGTATGACCTACTCCTATCCTCTACCCATTCTCTTAGTTTTATAGCCGCAGTGGCTGCCTCGCATTTAATCTGTATGTGTATGGATGGGTTATCTAGAATATTCTAGGGCACTGGACCTCATCGCCCCGCATATGCCATGACTTCTACCTAACCAAACATAATTTTTCAAAACCCCAGGTGATGGGTACCCGGGTACTTTCGTGTTCATCTTTTGATGCTTACAAGGCTATTGACGAAAAATTACAACCTAAATAGTTTTGTCATAGGCCAGAACTGAAGTTTTACTCACTACCGTCATGCATGCTGGTTGTAAGTAACGAAGCATACTGGCTGAAAGAAAAGTAGAGAATTGCAAATGAAAACTTTGCCCATGAACATTCCACTAAGGGAGAATTTCTTACATATTAATTAATGCAATCCGATTCAAGTTTAAGCTTAGTGATAAGGGGCCTCCTTTTTATAGCCCTGTCCGAACGGGCTCCTTGGAGAGAAGTTTTACATGGCATAGTACCTCACAAATGTTGCCAGCATTAGGAGGGAAAAACCACCACTGAAATTTTTTTCTGATGGTCGCGCCAGGATTCGAACCCAGGCGTTCAGTGGCTTAGGAGGACATGCTAACCTCTGCTCTACGGTGGCCTCCAATGAAGAGAATTATCAAATGTAAAAATTCCCAAGCTATAAGTATTTTCAAAGCGATCTGCCAGGCTTATCCGTAGGAACTTCTTTCGTTGCAGAATGTTCATAAAGACTCCGGCCCACCTTCCTTATCTCGTTTTTTGATTGCAGACTGCAACTTATCGAAAGCCCTACAATGGCCTGCTCATACATAAATTCTATCTGGTAAAATGTCTGCCTGCCAAAATTTCAATATAATGCGTTTTTATGTTTTTTTTTTCCAAGTCTCTAGGTGCGTGAGTACACCAGACTCAATAAAATGAGTTTAGGTGTATGTATGCGCTCTTTGTGTTAGAATTGAGTTAAAATTGAAATTCAAACACACCAGCAAAATGTCAAAGTATTTTCACAGCTCTATAGGGGCTTTCCACTTGCATGGAAATTTGCCAATCTGCCCGCATCTCTGTGGTTGTGGCTTTGTTATTTATATGCCTTAAATAAAATGTGATCTGAAAGTTTATTAAAAATGCCACCATCTTCTAACATTTAAGTGAGACTTTTTGGCTCACACTCTCGCAACTCAAAAGGCAAACGAAGTGATGCCAAAGGAATTGTGAGGGTGGGAAATATACTTACAATCCAGAAATGTGTTTCAGCGGCGTGCTTTCTCAGATCCACTTGCATGGCACTACAGGTTGTTGATTTCACTAAATGCTACAGTCACAATCCTCCTGAAAACAGAAAGAAAAATGTAAGAAGATAAGATAAATGAAAATGAAGGTTACAGACAATGTAAGGATATTCAAAATGGGCATAACTCATATATTCATCTTTTCTTGAGAAGTTTTGTGTGTGTGTGTGTGTGAAAATATGCTGATGTCAAAAAGTTTTCCTTGGCAATCATAAATTATTCCAATTGAATTCATTTTCATTATTCTTGGCAAAGCGAAATGAAAATTGTCTTTGTGGGGCATTAACTGAAAGGCTTTCGTTGAGTGTATGGCGGTGATGGAAGTACAATAACTTACAATTGTTTGGCATGCCAACGTGAGATCTTCCACCAAAGGTTATATAAAAATAGATTTCTTAAATTATGATTTGGTTAAGCTGTTGGAACTATTATAACCATAAAAGTATTTTAAGATTTTTCACAAATCACATAGCACCCTAAACGTTTTTTGGTGGGACAGAGATATCCTTTGGGAATTTAGCGTGAATCGGACAGAACTCATTGTTATGTGAGAAGTTTGCCTTAATAGAATATTCATAAGCAAATTTGCATTTACCTCTTTGTGTGAAGCGGACGTTCTGTAATTTCGCTCTGCAAGTTTATTCTGGTACTCAAAATAGGTAGTTTTTTTCGGAAAAAAATTGAAGTCTTTCAAGGAATGCTGCGACAGTGTTATTCATTAAGCGTGTGGTGATCTGCGTCTGATTCCATTGGAGAGGCAGATATAGAGACTGGCAGTAGCCTTAAAATGGGTTCCAAATACCCAACACTGCGGCGGTGATATCAGGCCGTAGCATGTAGGCTAGAGCTGGCAAACTATCAATAATTGCAACCTTAAAATATTGGTAATAAGAAATATCGATACTATCGTTAATTTGCCGTCAGCTTTATTTCATACGAAAATGAGAAGTATAAATTAAAACAAATTTGGCCATAAATATTCCGGTTAAGGAACAGGGGCAAACTTTTCACATATCAATGAGTGATGTCCGTTTAAATGATAAGGGACCTCCTGCTTATAGCCCAGTCCCGCAGTGCGACATATCTTTG
Source organism: Stomoxys calcitrans (assembly GCF_963082655.1). NCBI lineage: Eukaryota > Metazoa > Arthropoda > Insecta > Diptera > Muscidae > Stomoxys > Stomoxys calcitrans. The sequence continues at coordinate 80,526,713 of NC_081554.1, forward strand.
GAAAGAAGTTTTAACATGGCATGTCGCCAGCATTAGGAGGGGATAACCACCGCTGAAAATATTTTCTGGTGGTCTCGCCAGGATTCGAACCCAGCTGTTCAGCATCGTAGGCGGACATGTTAGCCGCATAACCTAATAAATCAGTTGGAAGTTATGAGAGAAATCATTGCATAACAATTTTTTGCCCAATCGGATGAAAATTGCGCCCTATAGGCCTAATTTAATATAGGATACATTCAGTGTCGAATAAGTTATTATACCCACCACCGAAGGATGGGGGTATATTCATTTTGTCATTCCGTTTGCAATACATCGAAATATCCATATCCGACCCTATAAAGTTTATATATTCTTGATCAGCGTAAAAATCTAAGACGATTTAGACATGTCCGTCCGTCTGTCTGTTGAAATCACGCTACAGTCTTTAAAATTTGAGATATTGAGCTGAAATTTTGCACAGATTCTTTTTTTGTCCATAAGCAGGTTAAGTTCGAAGATGGGCTATATCGGACTATATCTTGATATAGCCCCCATATAGACCGATCCACCGATTTAGGGTCTTAGGCTTAAAAAAGCCACATTTATTATCCGATTTTGCGACAGTGAGTTGTGTTAGGCCCTTCGACATCCTTCTTCAATTTGGCTCAGATCGCTCCAGATTTGGATATAGCTGCCATATAGACCGATCCTCCGATTTAGGGTCTTAGGCCCATAAAAACCACATTTATTATCCGATTTCGCTAAAATTTGGGAGAGTGAGTTGTGTTAGGCCATACGACTTCCTTCGTTAATTTGGCCTAGATCGGTTCAGATTTGGATATAGCTTTCATATAGACCGATCCTCCGATTTAGGGTCTTAGGCCCACAAAAGCCACATTCATTATCTGATTTTGATGAAATTTAGGACAGTGAGTTATGTTGGATCCTTCGACACCCTTCCTCAATTTGGCCCAGATCGGTTCAGATTTGAATATAGCTGCCATATAGACCGATAGACCGATTTCTTGATTTAAGGTTTTGGGCCCATAAAATGCTCATTTATTGTTCGTTGTCGCCGAAATTTGGGACAGTGAGTTAAGTTAAGCCCCTTGACATACTGCTGCAATATCACACAGATCGGTCCAGATTTGGATATAGCTGCCATATAGACCGATATCTAGGTTTTAGGGCCATAAAAGACGCATTTGTCCGATGTCGCTGAAATTTGTGACAGTGATTTTGGTTAGGTTCTTCGATGTCTTTCTTCAATTTTTCCCAGATCGGTCCAGATTTTAATATAGCTGCCATATAGACCGATCTCTCAATTGCAGGTTTTGGGCCCATAAATTTAATGTCCGATTTCGCCGAAATTTGGGACAGTGCTTTGTGTTAGGCTCTTCGACATGTTTCTGTAACTTGGCCCATATCGTTCCAGATTTGGATATAGCTGCCATGTAGACCGGTATGTCGATTTAAAGCCTTGACCCCATAAAAGGCGCATTTATATCCGATTTCACTGAAATTTGACACAGTGACTTATGTTAGGCTTTTCGACATCCGTGTCGTATATGGTTCAGATATATTTTTTTTTTAGATATAGCTACTGTACTTATTAGTATTTAATCCAAATCGCAACATATTTTGATATAACTGCTATGGGACATAAGCTATGAAATATTCACTGAATTTTGATGAAAGGTGGTTTACATATATACCCGACGTGGTGGGTACTTTTGCTTGTTTTTTTTTTTGCAAAAAAAGTAACTTTGCTGATAGTATCGATAGGAAAAAATATCAATCAATAGTAACCGTGCTGTCATCGATATTTTGCCAGCTCTAAAGAAGGCTGCTGCTGACACCTCGACCAGTGGAGCGGCTGCTCCAGGCCCCACCAGCCGATAAATGACTGGTCAGCAGAGACTTTTGACACAGACGCCTAGTTCGGGTCTTAAGTACAATACCATATTTTATCTACACATACCTATAATTTTCTAGGCCATCGACCTTCTCTGGTTAACCAATACGCGCTTTGAGGGCTTTTAATAATAAAAGAAGCATTACTCTAAGATTTATTGAGAGGCTGGGTGCGAATAATCCTTAATCTCTCATTGTTAGAACGGAGGTTCATTTAATTGGGCTCGGAGATTCGCTGAACGGGTTATACCAAAGGCTACACGTTTAGATTCGGAAAAGGTACCATAGTCCGTCAAAAGTCTGCAGTGACCTGTAGGGCATCACATCCCCTAAAGAACTAAGGCGAACAACAGTAATATGGGACCACGAACCTTTGCTGATGTCGCTAAGGACAATTTAGTGATGGTAGTTGGTAGGGAGAAGAACAGGGCAGCATGCCTAGGAACAATTGGAGTGACATAGTCAATGGTATAGTCTTTGTTTATAATCCAACGTCTTTGCGGAATTGTTTGGGCCTTCTCCAGTTTGCGACGTTGCAGTCTGATTTCGGAGCCGATGAAAATTAATTACTTTCTGCGATCAAAGCTCAATTGAAATGTATGGAGGCGCCCTAAAAAATATTCATGCTTGAAAGACTTAGTGATTGTAATCCCAATCTTTCAGGAATCAGGCTGGAAGATTCATGGTCTATATGGCAGCTATATTCAAATCTGGACCGATCTAAACCAAATTGCAAAAGGATGTCGAAGGACCTAACACAACTCACTGTCCCAAATTTCGGCGATAACGGACAATAAATGTGCCTTTTGTGGGCACAAAACTCTAAATTGAGATATTGGTCTATATGACAGCTATATTCAGATCGCGACCGATCTGTGCCATATAGCAGAAGTATATCGAGGGGCTCAGCTTAACTTGCTGTCCCAAATTTCGGCAATATCGGACAATAAATGCGCCTTTTATGGGCCCAAAACCTTAAATCGAGAGATCGGTCTATATGGCAGCTATATCCAAATCTGGACCGATCTGAGCCGAACTGAAGAAAGATGTGGAAGGGCCTATCGCAACTCACTGTCCCAAATTTCAGCATTTCAGTTGTTGGAAGTCGTAACAGAACATCGCATGCAAAATTTAAGCCAAATCGGACACAAATTTTGGCTTGTAAGAACTTAGGAAGTCAAATCGGGAGATCGGTTTATATGGGAGCTATATCAGGTTATAGACCGATTTAGACCGTTCTTTGCCCAGTTGTTGGAAGTCATAACAGAACACTTAGTGTAAAATCTTAACCAAATCGGACAAGCAATGCGGCTAGTAAGGGTTCAAGAAGTCCAATTGGAAGATCGATGTATATGGGAGCTATATCAGGTTATAGACCGATTTGCACAGCTACTTTGCGCAGTTTTTGGAAGTCATTTCAGAACACTACGTGCAACATTTCAACCAAATCGTACCAAAATTGCGGCTAGTAAGGGTTCAAGAAGTTTAATTGGGAGATCGGTGTATATGCCACAGTTGTTGGAAATCGAAACCGAACACTACATACATATTTTCAGCCTTTATGGCACAATAAGCTAAATTGAAAGTGTTAAGTCGAATTTTTCTTCTGCGATAATTAAAAAAAAAAACAAGTAAGAGCGTGCTAAGTTCGGCCGGGCCGAATCTTATATACCCTCCACCACGGATTGCATTTGTCGAGTTCTTTTCCCGGCATCTCTTCTTAGGCAAAAAAAAAAAGGATATAAGAAAAGATTTGCTCTGCTATTAGAGCGATATCAAGATATGGTCCGGTTTCGACCACAATTAAATTATATTATGTTGGAGACCTGTGTAAAATGTCAGCCGATTCGAATAAGAATTGCGCCCTTTGTGGGCTCAAGAAGTAAAATAGCGAGATCGATTTGTATGGGAGCTGTATCGGGCCATAGACCGATTCAGACCATAATAAGCACGTATGTTGATGGTCAAGAGAGGATCCGTCGTACAATTTCAGGCAAATCGGATAATAATTGCGACCTCTAGAGGCTCAAGAAGTCAAGATCCCAGATCGGTTTATATGGCAGCTATATCAGGTTATGAACCGACTTCTACTTTATTTGACATAGTTGTTGAAAGTAACAATAAAAAACGTCTTGCGAAATTTCAGCCAAATCGGATAGGAATTGCGCCCTTTAGAAGCTCAAGAAGTCAAGACCCAAGATCGGTTTATATGACAGCTATATAAGGTTATGGACCGATTTGAACCATACTTGGCACAATTGTTTGATATCGTAACAAACCACGTCGTGCACAACTCCATTCCAATCGGATAAGAATTGCGCACTCTAGAGGCTCAAGAAGTCAAGACCCCAGATCGGTTTATATGGCAGCTATATCAGGTTATGGACCGATTTGAACCATAATTAGCACAGTTGTTGGATATAATTACAAAACACGTCCTGCAAAATTTCATCCCAATCGGATAAGAATTGCGCACTCTAGAGGCTCAAGAAGTCAAGACCCAAGATCGGTTTATATGACAGCTATATAAGGTTATGGACCGATTTGAACCATACTTGGCACAATTGTTTGATATCGTAACAAACCACGTCGTGCAAAACTCCATTCCAATCGGATAAGAATTGCGCACTCTAGAGGCTCAAGAAGTCAAGACCCAAGATCGGTTTATATGGCAGCTTTATCAAAACATGGACCGATATGGCCCATTTACAATACCAACCGACCTACACTAATAAGAAGTATTTGTGCAAAATTTCAAGCTGCTAGCTTTACTCCTTCGGTAGTTAGCGTCCTTTCGACAGACAGACGGACGGACGGACGGACGGACGGACAGACGGACGGACATGGCTAGATCGACATAAAATTTCACAACGATCAAGAATATAAAGGGTGATTTTTTTGAGGTTAGGATTTTCATGCATTAGTATTTGACAGATCACGTGGGATTTCAGACATGGTGTCAAAGAGAAAGATGCTCAGTATGCTTTGACATTTCATCATGAATAGACTTACTAACGAGCAACGCTTGCAAATCATTGAATTTTATTACCAAAATCAGTGTTCGGTTCGAAATGTGTTCAAATTTTGATAAATTTTGTTCAGCGATGAGGCTCATTTCTGGTTGAATGGCTACGTAAATAAGCAAAATTGCCGCATTTGGAGTGAAGAGCAACCAGAAGCCGTTCAAGAACTGCCCATGCATCCCGAAAAATGCACTGTTTGGTGTGGTTTGTACGCTGGTGGAATCATTGGACCGTATTTTTTCAAAGATGCTGTTGGACGCAACGTTACGGTGAATGAACACATTTCGAACTGAACACTGATTTTGGTAATAAAATTCAATGATTTGCAAGCGTTGCTTGTTAGTAAGTCTATTCATGGTGAAATGTCAAAGCATACTGAGCATCTTTCTCTTTGACACCATGTCTGAAATCCCACGTGATCTGTCAAATACTAATGCATGAAAATCCTAACCTCAAAAAAATCACCCTTTATATACTTTATGGGGTCTCAGACGAATATTTCGAGAAGTTACAATCAGAATGACGAAATTAGTATACCCCCCATCTTATGGTGGAGGGTATAAAAAAAACGAAAATTTTTTTATCGAATTTCTTGGACACTTAAAATATAAACCGCACATCAACGCATGTTTTTTATAAAAAATTAAAAATATTTGAAAATCGGACCATAAATTCGCTTTCGGCAGTCCGAACCAAATTTTGTAGGGTCGAGGTGACCAACTTTGAAGGTTCACCTATGGGCCTCCGGGATTTCTAGGGCCCTGAAATTTTGCACATCAATTGGTTAACATCTCAGCTAGGTAAGATTAGGTTTATGAGGCAGCCTGCCTTCAGAATCACTTGGACTTTTTCATCCATTGTGATACCCCAGGAACAGAAAAAGGAAGACGCCTTCTAGATCCTACCGTTGAACTTTCCAGATCGCTTTAAAAAGCCCAACAATTTACGAATGTTCACACCCGCTAAATCAGACTGGTTTTCAAAGAAATGAGAACCTAAAGTGGAACTCCTTCTGACTGCTACTGCGGGACATACACACAGGAGGCTTTGTATAGGCTCTTCTCTTCGATGTCCTCACAGCTTCTGTAAAAGTCGTTACCGGCAACTTTCACTCTGTCAGCTTGTTTTTGATAAGACAGTGATCTGTCATGACTGCCTGTGACCTGTCTATGACTGAGACGTCTCTCAGCAATAGCCACTTAAAATTTCGTAATTTTTTATTTATCTGTTCAAAAATGACAGACTTATTTTCACTATTTTTTCTCCATCCCACAGTGAGAAAGTATATATGGAAGCTATATTTAAATCTGAACCGACTTCGACCAAATCCTTTAGATACTGTGCTAGTCGTCGAGGAAGGCGTTGAGCAAAGTTTTTGAAAAAGCGGTCAGTGAATGCGCTTCCAGTGGCTCTAGGAGTGAAAATCAGGCGATATATATAATTAGAGCTTTGTCTAAATCAGAACCGATTCCTATGAAATTCACCAGTATGTCGAGAGTCAAGAAAAAATCCTTCCAGCCATACTTCGATAGAATCGGTTAACAAATGAGCACATTATTGCAATATTAGTGCAAATCGGACGAACATATATATGGGAGCTATAACCAAACCGGATCCGATTTTTTTCAGATTTCAATAGGCTACAGCTCTAGGGCGAAAAACATGCCTGCACCCAATTTGAACGAAAATTGCGACCTGTAGTTTGTACGCAAGTTAAAATGGACAGACAGGAGGACAGACAGACGGACAAAGCTAATTCGAATCAGAAAGTGATTCTGAGTTCATTGATATACTTATCAGTGGGTCTAGCTCTCCTCTTTCTGGGTGTTACAAACCAATGCATTGAGTTAAAATACCCCGTACCACAGTAGTGGTGTAAGGTATAAATAACAGAGGTTGCCCCTTTTTGTTTAACTTTGACTTCAATTAAAACTTCAACAACCTCTCATGCTTCCAATTAAGGATCCTTTAAGTCTATAAAATTTGTTTTAAATTAATGGCATCGTATAAACTGAGCTATTTTTAATGCCAAACGTGGCATTACTTTTAAATGTAGCAAATTTAAATGAATTGTATTTCATATGTCAATTTATTCTATGACCTTTAAATGAAGCCAATTTAATGTCATTTTTGCCAAAATCAAATGTGATGGGAGTATACAAAGTCTAATTCACACACAATTATGCACTGAACAAATTTTTGTTATCATTTTAAAGATTCGAGCCAAATATTTGCAAACGTAATTTAAAGATTAAAAATTTTCCAATTTTTAAGGAAACATTTCCAACTTTGCGTCTTGTTATTAAAGACAAAAATCTAAAATGAAGATCAAAATATCCTTGAAAGTTAGGAAATTATCCTTGGGACAAGACAACAGTAAACTGTAGTTAAAGACGCAAAATAGCTTTACAGATATGAAGGTTTTTAATTTTTTTTTTGTACCCACCATCAAAGGATGGGGGCATATTCATTTTGTCATTCCGTTTGCAACACATCGAAATATCCATTTCCGACCCTATAAAGTATATATATTCTTGATCAGCGTAAAAATCTGAGACCATCTAGCCATGTCCGTCCGTCTGTCTGTTGAAATCACGCTACAGTCTTTAAAAATAGAAATCTTGAGCTGAAATTTTGCACAGATTCTTTTTTTGTCCATAAGCAGGTTACGTTCGAAGATGGGCTAAATCGGACTATATCTTGATATAGCCCCTTATAGACCGATCCGCCGATTTAGGGTCTAAGGCCCATAAAAGCCACATTTATTATCCAATTTTGCTGAAATTTGAGACAGTGACTTATGTTAGGCCCTTCGACATCTTTCCTCAATTTGATCCAGATCGGTCCAGATTTAGATATAGCTGCCATATAGACCGATCCGCCCATTTAGGGTCTAAGTTATGGGCCTTATGGGCGCATTTATTATCCGATTTTGCTGAAAGTTGGAATAGTGAGTTGTGTTAGGCCCTTCGTTTGCCGTCTTCAATTTGGCCCAGATCGGTCCATATTTTGATATAGCTGCCATATAGACCGGTCTCTCCACTTTAGGTTTTGGGCCTATAAAAGGCGTATTTATTGTCCGATGTCGCCGCAATTTGGGACAGTGAGTTATGTTAGGCTCTTCGACATTTTTCTGAAGCGTGGTCCAAATCGGTTCAGATTTGGATATAGCTGCCATATAAACCGATATCTCGATTTAAAGTGTTGGCCTCATAAAAGGCGCATTTATAATTAGATTTTCCTGAAATTTGACACAGTGACTTAGTATGTTAGGATTTTGACATACATAAATCCGAGGTGGTGGGTATCCAAAGTTCGGCCTGGCCAGACTTAACGCCTTTTTACTTGTTTTAGGTTAAGATGGTAAGTTTAAAACAAGTAAGAGCATGCTAAGTTCGAAAGAACTGAATCTTATATGCCCTTTACCATGAATCGCTTTTGTCAAATCGGATATGAATTTCTCCCTCTAGTGGCTCTAGAAGTCAGGATCCAGGATCGGTGAATATGGCATCTAGACCGATTTTAACCATACTTAGCTCAATTGTTGGAAGTCATAACGAAATAATTCGTAAAAATTTCAGCCAAATCGGATTTAAATTGCGCCCTCTAGATGCCTAAGAAGTCAAGATTCCAGATCGGTTTATTTGGTGGGTATATCAGTTTATGTACCGATTTAAACCATACTTAGCATAATTGTTGAAAGTCGTAACAAAACACGTCATGCAAAATTTCAGCCAAATCGGATGTGAATTGCCCCCTCTAGTGGCTCAAGAAGTCAAGATCCAAGATCGGTTTATATGGCAGCTATATCAAAACATGGACCGATATGGCCCATTTTCAATCCCAACCGATCTACATTGATAATAAGTATTTGTGCAAAATGTCAGCTTTCTGCTAAGGAACAGGTAAGAGCGTGCTAAGTTCGGCCGGGGCGAATCTTGGGAATCCCCCACCATAGATTGTGCCAAGATATGTGAGCTATATCTAGTTATAGACCGAATTGACCATACATGGCGCAGTTGTGGAGAGTCATAACAGAACACTATATGCAAAATTTCAGGCAAATCGGAAAAGAATCGCGGCTTCTAAGGGCTTAAGAAGTCAAAGATCGATTTATATGAGAGCTATATCATGTTCTTGACCGATTTAAAACGTACTTAGGACAGTTGTTGGGAGTCATAATAGAACACCATGTGCAAAATTTCAGCCAAATCGTACATAACTTGCGGCTTCCAGGGGCTCAAGACGTCAAATCGGGAGATCGGTTTACATGGGAGCTATATCTTGTTCTTGATCGATTTGATCCATACTTAGGACAGTTGTTGGAAGTCTAAATAGAATACTATGTGCAAAATTTCATCCAAATCGGACATAAAATGCGGCTTCTAGGGGCTCAAGAAATAAAATCGGGAGATCGGTTTATATGGGAGCTATATCATGTTCTTGACGGATTTGGACCGTACTTGGCTCCATTGTTGGGAGTCATAACGAAATACCTTTTGCAAAATTTCAGTCAAATCGGGTGAAAATTGAAGCTTCCAGGGGCTCGAGACGTCAAATCGAGATTTCGTTTTATATGGGAGCTATATCAGGTTCTTGGCCGATTTGGACCGTACTGAGCACAGTTGTTGAAAATCATATCAAAACACTATGTGCAAAAATAAAGTCAAATCGGACAAAAAAAGTGGCTTCCAGGGACTCAAGAAGTCAAATCGGGAGATCGGTTTATATGGGAGCTATAACCAAATCTGAACCAATATCGCCCATTTGCAATCCCCAACGACCTACATCAATATAAAGTATTTGTGCAAAATTTCAAGTGGCTAGCTTTACGCTTTCGACCGCTATCGTGATTTCGACAGACGGACGGACGGACATGGGTAGTTCGAATTAGAATTTCGAGACGATCAAGAATGTATATTTATGAGGTCTTAGACAACTATTTCGGGGTGCCACAAACGGAATTACTAGATTAGTATCCCCCCAACCTTTGGAGGTGGGTATAAAAATCTTAAATTTGGGGCCAAGTTTTTTTTCAGTGTACTGTTGCCACAGCAGGAACAAGAAAAGAAAGCAAGCATCAGACTTGCGAATATTGTGCGTGGGCGACAAGTGCGGCGAAGCATGGCCTTTAACTTAACACAAATTGCCATATAGATGTTGAAGAAATTTCAAAAGCAATAAATTTGATGATATCGACATTAAAAAAAAAAGTAAAATGGATATTAAATTTAAACCTTACTTGCGCAGGGCGATGGTAGGAGGTAACATTGAATTGATTGGAACATTTAAGCAAAATTGTTGATTGTTGCACATATTTACATTATCAGTGATGTCTCACGGGTAACGTAATGGGTAACGCAAGGAAGACATTAATCATTCATTTGTTGCAGCTTCCAAAGAATGTTCGGTGGTAATTGGTTTTGGGCTAGGTTCTTCTATACCATCCTCCATTTTTTGTTATTGATTTATGACCTAAAATTTTGCAATGCCAAAGCATCCTTTTTCATGCTTCTTGAGGAAATTTAAATGCCATTATGGATGGCTTCCTAGGTGGGTAGAGAAAACAAGGTTTGAGAATGTTTCCAATGAAAAGAAGGCAAAAATTTCCACATGGAAATCGATGACAATGATTTATATGTTAACTGGCATACATGATTATTGGCAATGCAGCCAATGAACATTGATTTTGGTTACAAAGAAAAAAAAAAACATTTTAAAAAGTCTTTAATGCAACATGTTTACAAGTTTTTTTTTTGTGGTGAATTATAAAGTGTTGCTGATTTTTAATAAAATTTTTTAAAACGAGTATACGCTTGCCATGAGATGGAAGTGTATACCCAACCCCATTGTATGGGTTTATATGGTTTGCAACTCATCAAAAAGTAGTTATCTCTATCCATATAAAGAATGTAATATACATACGTTGCTATAATGATTGTTTTAACGATTGAAAACTCACATTTAGTTTGTTTGGACCATAGCATTTTAATATGAAACCTGCCTGCCAACAGAATTATCTTTTACAGCCATAATTAATTTTTATAAATTTTCCATTTAAATGAAAAAGAGAGAAAGTGTAAATGAAACTAAGGCAGTAACGACCCACACTGAATTCGATTCCCGAGTGGGTGCATAAAATGCTTAAGGACAGGTCGCTGTAGAACAATTACCATTTCAATTGAATATAATTGCAAAGCACAAGAAAAACGAACTGGCCCTTGGGGCCTATAGTCGGGTAGTCCATGAGAAAAATATGCACAAGAACTGAAAATTAATTAGTCTAATTTATATTCTTGGTTATTAGTAGCCTGCATTCTTCACTTTCCCATAAAAATGTTTACGATATGGTGATTAAACTAATTGAATGTCATGTAAGAATATTTTATTTGTTTATATGCGCTAAATCAAACTAGAACAAGTAAGTGTAGGTAAAATGTTAACGACATGGTGGAAAGTGGTGCAACCCGGTCTATTAAAATGTAACACAATGGTAGACGTTCGCTCAAATAAAGAAAAAAAACAAGAACTCAAGATCCAAGATCGGTTTATATGACAGCTATACCAGGTTATGAATCGAATTGAACCATACTTAGCACAGTTGTTGGAAGTGATACCAAAACACCACGTTAAAAATTTCATTCAAGACCCATGTCCGTCCGTCTGTCCGTCCGTCTATCCGTCCGTCCGCCTGTCCGTCCGTCTGCCCGTCCGTTTGCCCGTCCGTCTGTCCGTCCGTCTGCCCGTCCGTCTGCCCGTCCGTCTGTCCGTCCATCTGTCCGTCCGTCCGTCTGTCCATCCGTCTGTCCGTCCGTCTGTCCGTCCGTCTGCCCGTCCGTCTGTCCGTCCGTATGTCCGTCCGTCTGTCCGTCCGTCCGTCCGTCCGTCTGTCCGTCCGTCTGTCCGTCTGTCCGTCTGTCCGTCCGTCTGTCCGTCCGTCTGTCCGTCCGTCTGTCCGTCCGTCCGTCTGTCCGTCCGTCTGTCCGTCCGTCTGTCCGTCCGTCTGTCCGTCCGTCTGTCCGTCCGTCTGTCCGTCCGTCTGTCCGTCCGTCTGTCCGTCCGTCTGTCCGTCCGTCTGTCCGTCCGTCTGTCCGTCCGTCTGTCCGTCCGTCTGTCCGTCCGTCTGTCCGTCCGTCTGTCCGTCCGTCTGTCCGTCCGTCTGTCCGTCCGTCTGTCCGTCCGTCTGTCCGTCCGTCTGTCCGTCCGTCTGTCCGTCCGTCTGTCCGTCCGTCTGTCCGTCCGTCTGTCCGTCCGTCTGTCCGTCCGTCTGTCCGTCCGTCCGTCTGTCGAAAGCACGCTAACTTTCGAAGGAGTAAAGCTAGCCGCTTGAAATTTTGCACACATACTTTTTATCAGTATAGGTCAGTTGGGATTGTAAATGGGCTATATCGGTCCATGTTTTGATATAGCTGCCATATAAACCGATCATGGGTCTTGACTTCTTGAGCTTCTAAAGGGCGCAATTCTTATCCGATTGAAATGAAATTTTGCACGTCGTGTTTTGTTATAATATCCAACAACTGTGTTAAGTATGGTTCAAATTGGTTCATAACCTGATATAGCTGCCATATAAACCGATCTTGGTTCTTGACTTCTTGAGCCTCTAGAGGGCGCAATTCTTATCCGATTGGAAATTTGAAATTTTGCACGACGTGTTTTGCTGCGACTTCCAACAACTATGTCAAGTATGGTTCAGATCGGTTCATAACCTGATATAGCTGCCATATAAACCGATTTTCGGTCTTGACTTCTTGAGCCTCAAGAGAGCGCAATTCTTATCCGATTGGAATGAAATTTTGCACGACGTGTTTTGTAATGATATCTAACAACTGTGCCAATTATGATTCAAATCGGTCCATAACCTGATATAGCTGCCATATAAACCGATCTTGGGTCTTGACTTCTTGAACCTCTAGAAGTCGCAATTATTATCCGATTGGAATGAAATTTTGCAAGACGGGTTTTGTAATGATATCCAACAATTATGATTCAAATCGGTCCATAACGTGATATAACTGCCATATAATCCGATCGTGGGTCTTGATTTCTTGAGCCTCTAGAGGCCGCAATTCTTATCCGATTGGAATTTGCAAGGCGTGTTTTATGATGATATCCAATAATTTTGTGAAGTATGGTTCAAATCGGTTCAAAACCTGATGTAGCTGCCATATAAAACGATCCCCCAAAGGGCGCAATTCTTATTCGAATTGGCTGACATTTTACATAAGTCTTGAATGGTGGTCCGAACCGGACCATATCTTGATATCGCTCTAATAGCAGAGCAAATCTTTTCTATTATGCTTTTTTGTCTAAGAAGAAATGCCGGGAAAAGAATTCGACAAATTCGACATTCGACAATTCGACAAAATAAGATTCGGCCCGGCCGAACTTACCACACTTTTACTTATTTTAATATTTTTTTCTCGATTCTAACCCATTTGGGTTAGAAGGCCAATCTGCCATACAGATTGGCCTCCTGATTTTACGGGGGTTTGCAATACATCATAACAGTTTTTAGTTGGGTACAACTCCCATATAAAGCAACCCATTTTCACACCTCTTCCCTAGCCATGTTGAGTTTTTTCCATATTTGTTCTGTTTGCAAAATAACTCCATTGAAATCACAACTTAAACCTATTCTTGTGCATTTCCTATATTGTGATGTATGCATGTGAAACTGTTATTGTTTATCTATGAAATCCAGTAAAATTTTCAATTTAAATTTTTTTTGCATATTTTATTGCAGAAATCACTTTCAGTGACTCTTATACGCCATGTCTATCTTACCTCAGTAATTGAATGAAACGTTGCACAAATTGATTGAATAATTTATGGCATGTCAGATGCAATTTTCCGAATATAAACAACAAAAATTAATTCACCTAAATGGTTAAAATGTAAAACAGCAATCATGGTAGATAACACGAATAGCAAACGGCACACCATGCCAGGGTGATGTTTAGTATGGTAGTAGAACCTTACATTTGGCAAATTCATTTGGCAAATTCACAATAGAAATCTGTAAGGAAAGACAATAGTCGGGCGGTGCCTACAATATAATACCCTACACCTACCTTATAGGTATAAAGTGGGAGCTATATCTTATTCTGAAGCAATTTTGATGGACCTCGCCGGATGTTTTCCGATGGGTTATAAAACAATCCGTATCACATTTCGAGCAAATACGTTCAAACTATAACAACTACGGTTGACAAATGACAACATTATATATATATATGACAGCTATATCCAAATCTGAACCGATTTCTATGAAATTCACCAGTAATACTAAGAGTCATAAAATCCTTCGAGAGAATCGGTTAACAAATGAGCTATTTATTGCAATATTTCTCACAATCAGACGAACATATATATGGGAGCTATATCTAAATCCGAACCGAGTTTGACCAAACTCTATAGATATTGTGGAAGTCATCGAGGAAATCATTGCCAACAGTCAACAGGTTCAGAGAACATGTTGTCTTGGCATACACGGAGCGATGATGACCACGTCCACTAGGGTACTGGAGACTATTCTACATATCCGACCCATTGACATACAAATCAAGTTTGAGGCAGCCACTGCGGCTATGAAACTTAAGGCGATGGGAGAATGGATTGAGGATGGGAGCAGCTCATACATCGCGGTATAATCGAGGCGACGATAGGAAACCTGGAAGGAAGGGAAAAGGTTTCCGATCGGATACCAGAGATGAACTTTGAAGTCGAGTGCGAGGCACTGCTGCCATAGGCACAGTCTTGGATTGACGGAACCCTAGTATTGCCATTTGTTACACGGTTGGACCAAAGCTAGAGGGTAGAGTGAGCCTGGGGGTTAACATTGAGAACCCAGGGACTGAGATCTGGTTTAGACTGCCTGACCATAATACGGTCCTGCAGTCTGAGATTTGGGCAATCACGGAATGCGTGAAGTGGTGTAGTGCTAAAGCGACGACATCGAGTGTGAACATCTTTACCGACAGTAAAATTGCCATAAGGGCAATAACAACCAGGACGGTAAGGCCACGATCGGTTAACCCGAAGCCTTTCAGGTCGACGCAGTTTGAGTTAAGGGAGTGGGCGACGAATGCGCATGGAATATTGTGGAACTGCGAAACGGTCGGTAGGAGGGCGAAAATCCTATGGGGGGATCCAGATCGTGAGAAGACGAGGCTATTACTGAAAGCAACCAAGATGGAGGTCAGTATAGCTATTGGTATCATAACGGGACACATAGGACTACGGGCTCACTTGTGTAAAATCGGTGCGGCAAGTGATAGCATGTGTAGGGCATGCGGGGAAGATAATGAGACGTTGGAGCATTTCCTTTGTCATTGCCCGGCTTTCGCGTCTAACAGATACCGTCACTTAGATGAAGACACAATACCAGACATGAACCAACTTAGGGAAGTGGTATTGAAAACAATGAAGGATTTTGTAAGTAGCTAGGAATTGCTAACTTAAATTTGCTTTAAAGTTTTTCGAGCACACAACAAACCGTTTACTGGCTTAGGTGTATGTCCAAAGTGGCATGGGGCGGATTAATATCTGCACCCTATTTTCAACCTAACCTAATTTTGATATAAGTCGTTAGGGATTGCAAATGGGCTATATACAGGGTGGCTGATGAATATTGCTACAATGATGAATATTGCTACATTTTTTTTTCGGTGTATGGAATACATTTTTCTTTTATTCATGTTAAATTAAATTATTAAATTAATTATTAAATTATTATTAATTAAATTAATTAATTAATTAATTAAATTAATTATTAAATTATTATTATTAAATAGAAAAAAAGTTATTACATTTTTTTTTGGTAGCGGCTTTCATCAGCCACCCTGTAGGTTTAGATTAAGATATAGCTCCTTTATAAACCGATCTCCCGATTTGACTTCTTGAGCCCCCGAAAGCTGCAATTTTTGTGCAATTTGTTTTTAATTTTGCTCATAGTATGATAATCTGATATAGCTCCCATATAAACCGATCTCCCGATTTGACTTCTTGAGCCCTTACAGACCTCAATTTTTATCCGATTTGGCTGAATTTTCGCATGTAGTTATCTGCTTTGACATCCATCAACTGTGCCGAGTGAAATCGGTCAATAATTTTATATGGCTCCCATATAAACCGATCTCCCTATTTTACTCCTTGCGCCCTTACAAGCCGCAATTTTTGTCCAATTTTGCAGAAATTTGCATGTTATGTTCGGTTATGACTTCCAAAAACTGTACCCAGTACAGTCTAAATCGGTCTATAACCTAATATAACTCTCCCATTTGACCCTTTCAGCCCTTACAAACCGCAATTTTTGTCCGATTTGGCGGAAATTTGGCATATGGTGTTGCGTATGACTTTAAACTATTGTGCCAAGTACGGTCCAAATCGGTATATAACCTGATATAGCTCCCATATAAACCGATCTCCCGATTTGACTTCTTGAGCCCTTACAAGCCGTAATTTTTGTCCGACTTGGTTGAAATTTGGCATGTGGTGTTCTAGTATGACTTTCAACAACTGTGCCAAGCATGGTCCAAATCAGTCTATAAGCTGATAAAGCTCCTATGTAAACCGGTCTCCCAATCATTCTTGTTCGGTTCCTAGAAGCTTTAGTTTTTGCTGGTTTGACAGAAGTTTTTTATGTAGAATGAAATGATGCCGTTCGACTAAATTTATTATACCCAACACACACTACTGTGGTACTGGGTATTATAACATAGTGAATTAGTTTGTAACACCCAAAAGGAAGAGAGATAGACCTATTGATAAGTATACCGATCGACTCAGAATCACTTTCTGATTCGATTTAGCCATGTCTGTCTGTCTGTCCGTCTGTCCGTCTGTCTGTCCGTCTACAGGTCGCAATTTTCATCCGATCGTCTTCAACCTTGGTATGGGTGTGTCTTTCGGCCCAGAGACGAAGCATATTGAAATTGAAAAAAGTCGGTCCAGTTTTGGATATAGCTCCTATATATATGTTCGCCCGATTTGCAGTAATACTGCAATAAAGTGGTCATTTGTTAACCGATTTTCTCAAAATTTGGTGTGGGCGTGTTCTTTAGCCCAGAGACGAAGCCTATTGAAATTGGAAAAAATCAGTTCAGATTTGGATATAGCTCCCATATATATGTTCGTCCGATTTGCAGTAATACTGCAATAAAGTGGTCATTTGTAAACCGATTTTGTCGAAATTTGCCAAGAACGATTTTCTTATGACTCCCGACATTACAGGTGAATTTCATAAAAATCGGTTCAGATTTGGATATAGCTCCCATATATATATTCGTCCAATTTGCAGTAATAATGCAATAAAATGGTCCTTTGTTAACAGATTCTCTCGAAATTTTGCAGGAACGATTTTCTAATGACTCTCGACATTACTGGTTAATTTCTTGGAAATCGGTTCAGTATTAGTTATAGCTCCCATATATATGTAATTTGCAATAATGCTGTCATTTGTCAACCATAGTTATTACAGTTTGAACATATTTTTGCTCGCCGAGGTCCATCAGAAATGGTTCAGAATTGGATAAAGCTCCCACATTGTACTTATAGGGTAGGTGTAGGGTATTATACAGTCGGCACCGCCCGACTTTTGCCCGTTCTTACTGGTTTTGTAAAAATTTGTCGTAGAATTCATGGTGGTGGGTTCCCACGATTCGGCTCAGGCGAACTTAGCACGCTTTTACTTGTTAATATATACTTGGTATATAAAGGGTGATTTTTTTGAGGTTAGGATTTTCATGCATTAGTATTTGACAGATCACGTGGGATTTCAGACATGGTGTCAAAGAGAAAGATGCTCAGTATGCTTTGACATTTCATCATGAATAGACTTACTAACGAGCAACGCTTGCAAATCATTGAATTTTATTACCAAAATCAGTGTTCGGTTCGAAATGTGTTCATTCACCGTAACGTTGCGTCCAACAGCATCTTTGAAAAAATACGGTCCAATGATTCCACCAGCGTACAAACCACACCAAACAGTGCATTTTTCGGGATGCATGGACAGTTCTTGAACGGCTTCTGGTTGCTCTTCACTCCAAATGCGGCAATTTTGCTTATTTACGTAGCCATTCAACCAGAAATGAGCCTCATCGCTGAACAAAATTTGTCAAAATTTGAACACATTTCGAACCGAACACTGATTTTGGTAATAAAATTCAATGATTTGCAAGCGTTGCTCGTTAGTAAGTCTATTCATGATGAAATGTCAAAGCATACTGAGCATATTTCTCTTTGACACCATGTCTGAAATCCCACGTGATCTGTCAAATACTAATGCATGAAAATCCTAACCTCAAAAAAATCACCCTTTATAATAGTTAATCGTTTTATACCGACCACCGAAGCATGAGGGTTATATTCATTTTGTCATTCCGTTTGCAACACACCGAAATATCCATTTCCGACGACTCTATAAAGTATATATCTTGTTGATCGTCGTAAAAATCAAAGACGGTCTAGCCATGTCTGAACGTCTGTTGAGATCACGCTACAGTCTTTAAAAATAGAGATATTAAGCTGAAACTTTTCAAAGATTCTTTTTCTTTCAGTCCATAAGCAGGTTGAGTTCGAAGATAGGCTTTATCGGACTATATCTGATATAGCCCCCGTATAGACCGACCCGCCAATTTAAGGTCTTGGGCCCATAAAAGCCACATTTATTATCCATTTTTGCTGAAATTTGGGACAGTGAGTTGTGTTAGGCCCTTCGACGTCCTCCGTCAATTTGGCTTAGATCGGTCTAGATTTGGATATAGCTGCCATATAGACCGATTCTCCGATTAGGTTCTTAGGCCCATAAAAGCCACATTTATTATCCGATTTTGATGAAATTTGTGAGTTGTGTTAGGCCCTTTAATGTTCTTCGTTAATTTGGTCAGATCGGTTCAGATTTGGATAAAGCTGCCATACACAACACAGTGAGTTGTGTTAGGCCCTTTAATGTCCTTCGTTAATTTGGCCCAGATCGGTTCAGATTTGGATAAAGCTGCCATACAGACCGATCCTCCGATTTAGGGTCTTAGGCCCACAAAAGCCACATTTATTATCCGATTTTGCTGAAATTTAGGACAGTAAGCTGCGTTAGGCGCTTCGACGTCCTTTGTCAACTTAGCCCAGATCGGTGCAGATTTGAATATGGCTGCCATATAGACCGATATCTCGATTAAAGGTTTTGGGCCCATACAAGTCGCATATATTGTCCGATTTCACCGAGATTTGGGAAAGTGCGTGGTGTTAGGCTTTTCGACATCCGTGTCGCATATGGTTCAGATCGGTTTATTTTTAGTTATAGCTTCTAAAAAGACCAATATATTGTTATACACAATTAAACAATGACTTGTACCGATTAGTATTTGGACCAAATCGGAACATTTTTCGATATAACTGCTATGGGACATAAGGAATGCAATTTACACCGTATTTTGATGAAAGATGGTTTACATATATACCCGAGGTGGAGGGTATCCAAAGTTCGGCCCGCCGAACTTAGCACGCTTTTACTTGTTTAAAGTAAATTATCACATTTAGTTGGGTATATAAATGGTTTACGGTGTGACAAATATTATGAAGATCAGGTAATGAAATAAAAAATTCATATATGCATACAAATGTTTTCAAACAACAACAAAACCTTATATCCGCTCTTAGCATCAGCTGTAATGCTATTCGGGTGAGTTGATAATTAAATTTTTATACAGCTGTTGAATGAAGTTTTAGTCTATCCTAGTTTTCTTTTCATTATATTTTCCTTATATTTTTCCACAGTATTTTTCTTATCAATTTAGAACATTTGAAACATTTTTCCATTCACAGCCGTGTCAGCTATGATTTTCGTCAGCAATTTGCCAAAAATTGAAGACAAGTTTAATGGCATATGATGGGAAATTGCATGCTAACAAGTTGCCATATGATTTTCATGCACACAAGTGCAAAAGGAAGGAGGAGAAACATCAACCAGACTTTACAGAAGTTGCAATTCTGCCATTGAGAACAACATACAGTTGAGGAAGTTGCTCAAGTAATCTTTGCCACCATTTATAACAACGAAGCACTCTTCTCTAGTTTGCAAGACGTGGTCATAAACTTTAAGTAAGCACATGCAACTTTTTATTATTACTGCTCAAGTAACATGAGCAAATGATGTGGGGATGAGGTTTGTGGTGATGACTATGATGATTGTTTAACTGTGGCGATAACTTTATGAAAACACCATGGAATATTCCATATACAATAAGGAAATGCCAACACTTTGCATGATGGCGGTATTTATTTAAATCTTTTTTACTACATTTGCCAAAATGGAAAATAATGAAAGTGAAACATGAGTTAAAAATAAGTTTTAAAATTTGTTTGTCTTTGAGATTTAGTGGTGAAGAGGAGGAAAAAATATATGAAATTTTGTAGTTTTTGGTTATTGTGAGCAAATTTTGTAGATTGAGATTAGGTTAGGAATGTCAAGATGATCAATATATACGTATATTACAGATCAATATTTCGAGGTGTTAGAAATGAAACGACTAGATTAGTGTAGCCCCACCCAGTGGTGTGGATATAAAAACGACGGACGAGCAATAGGTACAGAAAGGATACATGTGGAGATGAATGTGGCTAAACCGAATTAGGATGAGTTTTCGTTTAGTTACAGTTAATTTTTTTACCATATACATATCTTATATATAAAACGAGGAAAGCATTGTGGAAAATTTTGGCAAGATTGGTCAAACAATGCGCTTGCAGTGGAACTTGGGGTGAAAAGCTGGCGATATACATGTATGGTAGCTATATCTTAATCTGGGCCAATTTCTATGAAATTCAGCAGTTATATCGAGAGTAAAAGGAAAATCCTTCCTGCTGAATTTTGAGAAAATCGGGTAACAAGTGACTATTTTATTGCATTATTACTGCAAATCGGACGAACATATATATGGGAGCTATATCCAAATCTGAACCGGTGTTTACCAATTTCAATAGGCTTCGGCTCTAGACCGAAAAACACGCCCATACCTAATTTGAAGACGATCGGATGGAAATTGCAACCTGTAGTTTGTACACAAATTAACATGGACAGACAGGCAGACGGAAAGACAGACCATCTTAGTTAGACCGATTTAGTTCGTACTTGGCATAGTTGTTGAAAATCATAACAGAACATTACATGCAACATTTCATCCCAATCAGACAAAATTGCGGCTTCCAGGGGCTCAAGAAGTCAATTCGGGAAATCGAATTATATGGGAGCTGTATCTAAATCTGAACCAATGTGGCCAATTTGCAATGCCCATTGACCTACATCAATATTAAGTATCTGTGCAAAATTTCAAGCGGCTAGCCTTACACGTTCGACCGCTATCGTGATTTCGACAGACGGACGGACGGACATGGCTATATCGACTCAGAACGTCCAGACGATCAAGATTGTATATTCTTATGGGGTCTTGGACGGATATTTCGAGGTGTTACAAACGGAATGACGAGATTAGTATACCCCCACCCTATAGTGGCCGATATAGCCGGGACAACGGCTATATCGATAACCTTGAAATTTTCACAGTTGTGTAGGTCGCTCTGGAAAGAAACACAGGCTATATAATTTTTTGATATCGGAAGGGGGACCACCTAAAATCTAAAGTTGACCGATCGGGACAATATTAGTATCCAATGAAAGGTATTGAAGAGTAGAAAACGAATATGGTATTACAAATTAGGTCCAAGTACCCAGAAGGTCGACCTAATCTCAAAACTCCTCCAAGCAGACTAATTGAACATTCATATCAAATGAATGCTATTCAGGAGTAGATTACGAATCAGGCATTAAAAATCAACGCGAAGTATGGGGGTCACCCCATCCCTCCAAAAACGCCCCAAGTGAGCATATTAGCAAATCATAGGCAAATCCGATTTTCTCGAAATTGTTACAGATTGTGTGGGTCAATCGTGTGGGTATCGGAGGGGGCGCATCTTCCCCCTTACCCCAAAATCACCAACCAAAATCAAAAGTAGACTGATTAGAAAAATATGTGTGTCAAATGATATGTATTGAAGAGTAGAATACGTATACGATATTAAAATTTTGAGTTGAAGTACCCAGTATCCAGGGGACGACCTCAACCCCAAAACTTCCAAAAATAAACATATTGGACGTCTATATCAATTTGGGACTCAAATGTAAGGTATTCGGGAGTAGATTACGAATATGACAAAAAAATATCTCCATGTAGTGGGGGGTGTCCCCATGGGCATATAAGCCCACCATGGCTATATGGGACTAGGAATGGGAAATGACATTAAAATTTGTGTTAAAGTCCGTGGTGTTAAGCGCCACCTTAAAACACCTCAACTAGGTTATGTGAACCATCATGACAATATGGGACTAAAATGAAAGGTATTCGAGAGTAGAAAAGGAATACACCCCCTAAACAGAACTTTTTCCCCGAACATATCAATATTGGGCTCAAATGAAAGGTTTTTGTGAGTGAAGATCGAATTTAATGCCTATTTTTAGGGCAAAGAGCAGAGTGCCGGCCCCAGCCCCAAAACGTCCTTCAAATCTTACATATTTATCGGCCATGGCAATTTAAGCTTTAATGATAGGTATTTGGAAGTAGTGCACGAATTTGACATCCATATTTGGGCGGATTGTCTGAGGTACAAGCCCACCCCCCAAAAAGCACTCCCCGTCAAGTAGATATATAGACAAACCACGACAATATAGGACTCGAATAAAACAGGACTTACTTACGGCTATGGTAATATGGAGCTCATAAAAAGAGTATTTGAAAGTATAGCACGAAGTTTGTATTTACTGGTTAGCCATTTCACTTCGAAAAAACACCCAAACCGGACATATTTACCCACTTCAAAAATGGAGTCCAAAGGAAGATATAAGAGAGTAGAGAAAAAAATTTCATTAAAGGACAGGGGCAAACTTTTCTCATGTCAATAAATGCTGTCCGATTCAACTTTAAGCTCAACGATAAAGGATCTCCTTTTTGTAGCCGAGTCCAAAAGGAGTCACGCAGTGCGACACCACTATGGGGAGAAGTTTCTACACCTCATAAATGTCGCCAACATTTGGAGGAAATAACCACCAATTAAAATTGTTCCAATATTTTCGCCAGCACTTGAACCCACGCGTTTAGCATCCTTGGCGGACTTGCTTGCCTCTGCGCCTCAATGACACGAATTCGATATCCACATTCGGGGCGAAATGTCCACATCTTAAAACTATACCAAAATAGGACTTATATACCGGAGTGGAGCGGGCCTGTTTCGGCTAGTGGAAGCTATATCTAAATTTTAACGGACTTACGGACGACTTACATTTTTATACCCACCACCGTAGAATAGGGGGTATATATATATGCGTCTGAAACCCCATTAAGTATATATATTATTGATCGTCGAGACATTTTATGTCGATCTAGCCATGTCCGTCCGTTCGTCCGTCTGTTCGTCCGTCCGTCTGTCTGTCGAAAGCACGCTAACTTTCGAAGGAGTAAAGCTAGCCGCATGAAATTTTGCACAAATACTTTTTATTAGTGTAGGTCGGTAGGGATAGTAAATGGGCCAAATCGGTTCATGTTTTGATATAGCTGCCATATGTACCGATCTTAGGTCTTGACTTCTTGAGCCTCTAGAGGGCGCAATTCTCGTCCGATTTAATTAAAATTTTGCACGTGGTATTTTGGTATCACTTTCAAAAACATCGCTAAGTATGGTTGAAATCGGTTCATGTTTTGATATAGCTGCCATATAAACCGATCTTGGGTCTTGACTTCTTGAGCCTCTAGAGGGCGCAATTCTCGTCCGATTTGACTAAAATTTTGCACGTGGTATTTTGGTATCACTTCCAACAACTGCGCTAAGTATGGTTCAATTCGGTCCATGTTTTGATATAGCTGCCATAAAAAACCGATCTTGAATCTTGACTTCTTGAGCCTTTAGAGGGCGCAATTCTCGTCCGATTTGTCTAAAATTTTGCACGTGGTATTTTGGTATCACTTCAAACAACTGCGCTAAGTATGGTTTAAATCGGTTCATATTTTGATATATCTGCCATATAAACCGATCTTGGGTCTTGAATTCTTGAGCCTCTAGAGGACGCAATTCTCTTCCGATTTTACTAAAATTTTGCACGTAGAGTTTTGGTATCACTTCCAACAACTGTGTTAAGTATGGTTTAAATCGGTATACATTTTGATACAGCTGCCATAAAAACCGATCTTGGATCTTGACTTCTTGAGCCAAAAGAGCGTGCAATTGTCATCCGATTTGGCTGAAATTTTGCATGAGGTGTTCTGTTATGACTTCCAATAACTGTGCTGAGTATGGCGCAAATCGGTACATAAACTGATATAGCTGTCATATAAACCGCTCTAGGATCTGGACTTTTTGAGCTTCTAGAAGGCGCAATTCTCATCTGATTTGGCAGACATTTTGTACAACGGCTTCTCTCATGACGTGTTTAATATGGTCGGAATCGATCAATAGCTTGATACAGCTCCCATATAATCCTATCTCCCGATTTTGTTTCTTCAGCCCCTACGAGACGCAATTCTTATACGAATGAACTGAAATATAACACAATGACTTCTACAATGTTCAGCATTAATTTATGGTCTGAATCGGACTATAACTTGATATAGCTCCAAAAGCATAACAGTTCTTATTCAATATTATTTGTTTGCCTAAAAAGAGATACCGTGCATAGAACTCGACAAATGCGAGACATGGTGGAGGGTATATAAGATTCGGCCCGGCCGAACTCAGCACGCTCTTACTTGTTATATATTGTCGTAGCATTCGAGAAAGCTTTGTGCAAAATTTTGAGACGATGGATGAAAAAATGTGCTAGCAGTGGCTCAAGGCGAAGTATATATGGAAGGTTTTTTTAAATCTTAACGGATTTCGACGAAATTCACCAATAATATCATAAGAAAATCCTTCCTGGCAAATTTCGAGTGAATCGGTTAACAAATGTCCATGTAATTGCAATATAAGTCCAAATCGGACGAACATATATGTATATGGAAACTTAATCTAAATTTGAACCAATGAAATTCACTAGAAAACTCTTCCCCACACCAATTCCCGGCAAAGAAAGATGTTCTGCCCTACCATAGCGTGTGATAGTTGGAGGAGACTAAATGAAGCATTGTAGACTTCGATAACTATAGATTCTTGAAATCCAGTTTTTTGCTTTGCGCTTTGAAAAGTAAGCCCTTCTAGTCAGGCTTAAACAACACATATAACTCTTTAAACATCATACCGCTAAATAAACTAATACGACTACTACTACTGTTAATACGCTTACTACATACACTCATGCATTGAGGTGGTATGTGCCGGTACATATATTAAAATATGCTACTCGATATTACATTGGTATGCATATACACAGCATAATCAATGACAGTTTAGAGATTGCCTCATGTACGAAGTTTGCCGTTTATCCACCGTTCAATTATGCAAAGAAATTCCTTTGAATACCTTTAAAAAGACGTTTTAGTCAGCATTTTCCAAACTGACAGTAACCGAATCACATAAAGTGACATTAAGTGAATTGCACATGCATATTAGACTGTATTGAGAAATATTGTTCGGCATACTGTTAGCGAAGAAGATCGCCTCGCTATTGATTTCTAATGGATTTTATATAAAGCAGAGTTCGATTTAAAAGAAGAAAATTCAATTTATTTTAACCAAAAATTTCTATAAAAATTCCTACAAAAAATGTACTACAAATTAAATAAATTCACAATGACAATTCAACAAATATTTATTTAATACTAACTTTTTGGTTTACGTTCACTTCGGAACTGCCCTGTATATTTCAATAATCACGGATACAAAATTTTCCTTTATAAAAAAAGAGAATGCTATATGACCTAATATTTGTATCTTTCTTTTAATGTAAATAAGGTTGATTGCATTAAAGCCCAAGCATATACCACACATTGAGCTAATCTTTAAGGTTTTATTTTTTACTCACACACACAAGTATATACACACATACATATGAAATTCACATAAGTTGAGTTGTCTGTCGAAGAACAAAGCTGTAAATAATCGAAATTACTTAAGTGGATTAAGAGCTTAATAAACGTTCAATTAACGGCCTTCGATTTGTTTTAAAAGCCAAGCAACATTGCACTCACTTTGTACACCACACATGTGCACACTAGGGTGATAAATTTTTTAACAATCTCATATACCTGTATCATATTGTAATGAGTTTTTATTTAAGATTTAATAAAATCTTATATATAAAAATCAATTTGTGTTTGTTTGTTTGTTTGTATGTTTGTGTGTTTCTTATAGACTCAGAAACGGCTGAACCGATTTTCTTGAAATTTTCACAGATGGTGCATAATGGCCCCGTGGTGAAAATAGGGTACTACGTTTTTTGATATCTGAAGGGGGGCGGACCCTCCCCCTTACCCCAATTTTCAGAATCGCCAGATCTCGGAGATGGGTGGTGCGATTTAAGCGAAATTTTGTGTGCCTTCATATAGTACCCTAGAAATAAAAATTTGGTATCCAAATTTCGAATGGGGTACCTAGGGGGGCCGCCCCACCCTAAAACCTACCAAACATATATTTAGATCAATCACGACAATATGGGACTCAAATGAAAGGTATTTAGGATAAGAAAACGTATCTGATATCCAATTGTCGGACCAAGTGCTACGGGGGACCACCCCAACCCCCAAAACACCTCTAAATCAGACATATTTACCGACCATGGCAATATGGGACTCAAATGAAAGGTATTTGCGAGTAGAATACGAATCTGATATCCAAATGTGGGACCACGTTTCTGGAAGTCCACCCCTTCCCCAAACCACCCCCCAAACAGGACATATTTACTGACCGTGGGAATATGGGGCTTCAAGAAAAGGTATTTAGAATCTGATATCCAAATATGAGACCAAGTATTTGGGAGGCCGCCTCTCCCCAAAGGGGACAAATTAACGACCATAGCCACATTGGGCTCAAATGAAAGGTCTTTGGGATTAAAGCACGAATTTGATATCAATTTTCGGGAAAAGTGTCTATGGGGCCACCCCAACACCACCCAACCCCCAAAACACCCCTAAATCGGTCATATTTACCGACCATGGCAATATGGAACATAAATGCAAGGTATTTGCGAGTAGAATACGAATCTGATATTTAAATGTGGAATCACGTTTTTGGGGGTCCACCCCTTCCCCAAATCACCCCCAAACAGGACATATTTATTGACCGTGGGAATATGGGGATTAAATAAATGGTATTTGAGTGTAGAATTAGAATCTGATATCCAAATATGGGACCAAGTGTTTAGGGGCCGCCTCTCCCCAAAAACATCCCCCAAAGGAGACAAATTTATGACCACTGCCATATGGGGCTCAAATGAAAGGCCTTTGGGAGTAAAGCACGATTCTGATATCAATATTTGGGAAAAGTGTCTATGGGGCTACCCACCCCCACAACACCACCCAAATAGTAAGTATTTGCTGACTTTTGCATTATGAGGCTCAAATAAGATGGTTTTGAAAGTGGAACACTAATCCGATATATATTTCCAAGGCCAACTCATTGAGTGGCCGCCCGTCCCCCAAAACATCCCCCAAGCCGGTAATGTTTGCCAACTATGGAAATATGGGGCTCAAATTAAAGGTATGTGGGAGTAGACTACGTATCTCATATCAACATTAGGGGCCAAATGTCTAGCGGACGTCCCACCACCATAACAACGCCCAAATAGGACGTATTTGCTCACCAAGACAATTTGGGTCTTAAAGAGAGTGGAACTAAATATTCATAGTTTTTAGGGCCAATACCCCAAACCGGACATATTTGCTGATTTTTGCAATAAGGAGTTTAAAAGAGATTAGAAAATGAATTTGATACCCAATTTTGAGTGCAATGGCAATATGGGGTTCAAATAAATGAAAATTAAATGTAGCTGATATATTTTCTGGGCTTAGTTTTTGTGGGACCATACCAATCGCCAAAACACCCCTAAATCGGGCATATTAACCCACCATGTCAATGTGGAGCTTAAATGAAAGGTATTGGGGGGTAGAGCAAGAATTGATACCCATTTTCGGGACCAATTTTCTGGGGGTCAAAATACCCCACAACCAACAATTTTTTAGTGACCATTGCAATATGGGGCTGAAATAAAGGTATTTGGGAGTAGAATACCAATTTTATATATCCAAATGTAGGACCATGTATTTAGGTCATCACCCCTTTCCCAAAACACCCCCAAAGGGAAAAAATTTTTCGACCATGTCAATATGCGCCTCAAATGATAAGTATTTGAGATTAGAAAACGAATTTGATAACCTATTTTGGGGCCATGTTTTGGGGGGACGCCTCATCCTGTCAACTCCTCTTAAGCCAATGGCAATATGGGGTGTAAATAAATGGTATTTGAGAGAAGAGCACGATGCTGATAATTTTTCAATGCCAAGTATCTGGGGGACCACCTCTCCCCCGAAAACACCACTAAAACAGACATCATGAGAATATCGGGCTGAAATGAAGTATTTTCAAAATGGAGTACACCTTACATCCAAACATAAATGCGTAGACCAATAAAGATCATACTGGATTCAGATAAAGGCACTTATATTGTTAAACTATTAGTCAACCGATATACTATTTTCGTAGCATGGTATTTCACTAAAAGCTCTTTAATTGTCGAAGAAAAAATATTCCAAGGAAACTTTTGTTCCATATAAAATAAAAGAAGGCGCAGCGGAGCGGGCCCGGGCCAGCTATTAAATTATAAAGCCTATTACTAGTTCCGGAGCATATTCTAAATCTACTCCCGAATACCTTTCATTTGAGTCCCATATCATGATCGCCAAATAAACTTATTTTAAGGGGTTTTGGGGTGGGGCGGCCCCCAGATACTTGGACCTTACTTTTGTTATGAAATTCGCATTTTACTCTACCTTTCATTCCACTTTTATTTTTGGGTAGTACTTTTGGGGTAAGGGGGACATCAATCAATATCCCGATATCAAAAAATTATATAGCCTATGTTTCCTTCCAGACCAACCTACATAATCTGTGAAAATTTCAAGGTAATCGGTTCAGCCGTTTTTGAGTCTATACTGAACCAACAAACAAACCGACAAACAAACAAGCACAAATTGAATTTTATACATAAAGATGGGTTTTTAGAAGCCTATTTCGAGGTGTTATGACGAAAGAATGACGAAATTAGTATCTCCCATTATAGTATCTGGGTAAAAAAGAGGAATACAAAGCTTTGAAGAATTCATGGAAACAATGTTTTCTATTGTCTCCCAAAATAAACCAGCACAAAGTAGTCTTCTATCATTCTAAAAAGGCGAAGTAGCAAAAAGCACGCTTAAAATACAAATGAAAAATTGTCAATGAAGCATTTCCAAAAAAAAAAAAAAAAACATGAAAATATAAAAATAAATTTTCCCTGTGCCATAAAAGTCAACAGACAGAGTCGCAGAAAAACATATACACTGTGTGTAAAACACTCACACATACACTCAAACATGAATGTTTTTATGATAAAATAGAAGGATGTGGCATTGGACTAGAAGTCTGCGGGTAAAAAAAAACAGAAACAAAGACTATGGTTGCAAAAGAAAAAGAAACGAATATTTTTATTTTTGTTTAAGGTGCAAACTTGGCATAACTCCTCCATGGATCGGTTTCATGTTAAATTGTACAAAGGCTTCAAAATTTACAAATTTTTGGTAACTTTTTTCAGCTACGGAAAATTTGTTTTGGGAGTTTTGCCACGTGTTGCCATGTATTAGTCCTCAAATTGAGTTTGAATGAAGGGTCAAACACATCTCAGAGGGTGAACAAAAAAATATAGTACCGAAGCTAATCTTTTGATGACTAAAGCTGACTATGGAATGCCAGAAGATGCGTTGTTGATGCCTTTTTATGCGTCTTAATCCCTTTTGATGAGTATGGTCAATAGTCCAGATAGAGGTTTTAGGCACGTCACTCGGAACAATGTGAGAATTCTTGCTAAGCAGAGAAATGATTTAAGGATCTGTTACATCAATGCACAAAGCTTGGTGAATAAAACCGACGAGTTTGGTTGTATTGTTGAAGGCGTTGACGTCGATGTAATATACATAACAGAAACTTGGCTAAATTTTTCTATATCAGGTCTTAGGCCTATTTAAATCACAGCTATTATCCGATTTCGCCGAAATTTGGGACAGGTTGTTTAA
This sequence comes from Stomoxys calcitrans, assembly GCF_963082655.1. Lineage (NCBI taxonomy): Eukaryota > Metazoa > Arthropoda > Insecta > Diptera > Muscidae > Stomoxys > Stomoxys calcitrans. The sequence goes on from NC_081554.1 coordinate 80,556,873, forward strand.
GACGGCCTAGATCGGTCCAAATTTGGATATAACTGCCATATATACCGACCTCTCCATTTAAGGTCTTGGGCCTGTAATAGGCGCATTTATTGTCCGATTTGGCTAAAATTTGGGACAGTAAGTTGTGTTAGGCTCCTCGACATCCTTGATAGGTTTATATGGCAGTCATATCAACAATCCCAACTGTCTAGCTTTAGTCCTTCAAAAGTTAGCGTGCTTTGGACAGACAGACGGACAAGAGGACGGATATGGCTTGATCGACTTAAAATGTCACGACGATCAAGAATATATATAATTTATGGGGTCTTAGATGAATATTTCGAGGTGTTACAAACTGATTGACGAAATTAGTATACCCACATTCTATGGTGGAGGGCATAGAAATATATTTCCCCATTTTAATGATCTGATAGAAGTAGCGAGAAGGATGGGGGTCCCCATGGAGCATAAGTATTTCTGCTGAAAATGTGGGTTCAACCCCTGAGGAGAAGATCAGAATATTTTTCACATGTGGATACCCTATTCAAGTAAAAGTTTTAAACTCTATTTCACATCTAGAAACGACGTTAGTACCCGTTCCTAAAAAGGGACGCTTGCCATAAAGATACAACTTGGAACTTGTATAAGAAAAACTTTTGTTATTATACCCTCCACCATAGGATGGAGGTATACTAATTTCGTCATTCTGTTTGTAACATCTAGAAATATGCTCCTGAAACTCCATAAAGTATAAATATTCTTGATCGTCATGTCATATTAAGTCGATCTAGCCATGTCCGTCCGTCTTTCCGTCCGTCTTTCCGTCCGTCTTTCCGTCCGTCTGTCAGTCCGTCTGTCCGTCCGTCTGTCCGTCCGTCCGTCTGTCCGTCTGTCCGTCCGTCTTTGTGTCAAAAGCACGCTAACTTTCGAAGGAGTAAAGCTAGCTGCTTGAAATTTTGCACACATACTTTTTTATTAGTGTAGGTCGGTTGGGATTGTAAATGGGTCAAATCGGTCCATGAAATTTTGCACGTGAAGTTTAGGTGTCACTTTCAAGAACTGTGTTAAGTATGATTCAAATCGGTTCATAATCTGGTATAGCTGTCATATAAACTGATCTTGGATCTTGAATTATTGAGCCCATAGAGCGCGCAATTCTCATCCAATTAGGCTGAAATTTTGCACGAAGTGTTTTGTTACGACTTCCAATAATTGTGCTAAGTATGGCGCAAATCGCTATATAACCTGATATAGCTGCCATATAAACCGATCTGGGATCTTGACTTCTTGAGCCACTAGAGGGCGCAATTCTCATCCGATTTGGAAGAAATTTTGTACATCGGCTTCTCTCATGACCTTCAACATACCTCTCTTATATGATCTGAATCGATCAATAGCTTGATACAGCTCCCATATAAACCTGTCTCCCGATTTTGCTTCTTGTGCCCCTACAAAGGTCAATTCTTATCCGAATTAATTGTAATATGACTTCTACAATGTTCAGCATTCATTTATGGTCCGAATCGGCCTATAACTTAATATAGCTCCAATAGCATAACAGTTCTTGTTCAATATTCTTTGTTTGCCTAAAAAGAGATACTGCGCATAGAACTCGACAAATGCGATCCATGGTGGAGGGTATACAAGATTCGGCCCTGCCGAACTTAGCACCCTCTTACTTTTTATACCCACCACCGAAGGATGGGGGTATATTCATTTTGTCAATCCGTTTGCAACACATCGAAATATCCATTTCTGATCCTATAAAGTATATATATTCTTGATCAGCGTAAAATCTAAGACGATCTATACATGTCCGTCCGTCTGTCCGTCTGCCTGTTGAAATCACGCTACAGTCTTCAAAAATAGAGATATTGAGCTGAAATTTTGCACAGAGTATTTTTTTGTTGATAAGCAGGTTAAGTTCGAAGATGAGCTATATCGGGCTATATCTTGATACAGCCCCCAAAATATAGACCGATCCGCCGATTTAGGGTCTTTGGCTCATAAAAGCAACATTTATTATCCGATTTTGCTGAAATTCGGAACAGTGAGTTATGTTACTCCCCTCGACACCCTTCGTCAATTTGGCCCAGATCGGTCCAGATTTGGATATAGCTGCCATATAGACCGATCCTCCGATTTAGGGTCTTAGGTCAATAAAAACCACATTTATCATCCGATGTTGCTGAAATTTGGGACAGAGAGTTATGTTAGGCTTCTCGACATCCTTCTTTACTTTGGCCCAGATCGGTCCAGATTTGGATATAGCTGCCATATAGACCGATCTCTCGATTTAGGGGGTTTTGCCCATAAAAGGCGCATTTATTATCCGATGTCGCCGAAATTTGGGACAGTGAGTTATATTTGGCCTTTCGACATCATTCGTCAATTTGGCTCAGATCGGTCCAGATTTGGAATTTATTGCCCGATGTCGCCGAAATTTGGGACATTGAGTTAGGTTAAATCCCTTGACATAGTTCTACATTATGGCACAGATCGGTCAAGATTTGGATATAGCTGCCATATAGACCGATCTCTCGGTTTTAGGTTTTGGGGCCAGAAAAAGCGCATTTATTGTCCGATGTCGCCGCAATTTGGGACAATGAGTTGTGTTGGGCCCTTCGACATCCTTTTTCAAATTCACTTAGATCGATCAATATTTGGATATAGCTGCCATATAGACCGATATCTCGATTTAAAGTCTTGGTCTCAAAAAAGACGCATTTATAATCCGATTTAACTGAAATTTGACACATTGACTTATGTTAGGCTTTTCGACATCCATTTTGTATATGGTTCAGATCGGTTTATTTTTAGATATAGCTACTAAAAAGACCAATATTTAGTTATACATAATTGAACATTGACTTAAAAAGATCAATTGTATGATCTTAAAAGATCAATTGTATGTTATGCACCATTGAACAATGACTTGTACTTATTAGTATTTGGTCCAAATGGGATCATATTTCGATATAACTGCTATGGGACAAAAGTATGCAAATTTCACTGGATTTTGATGAAAAGTGCTTTACATATATACGCGAGGTGTTGGGTATCCAAAGTTCGGCCCGGCCGAACTTAACGCCTTTTTACTTGTTTTCATTAACAGAGTTGTTATTGAGTAAAACATAAAACGAGTGATTTGGCGACCATATATTTGCAATTTATAGTCTTCTCTTTTAAGTGTCATAGCGTTATCCTTGCTTAACAGCAGTTTGAAACTTACCAGTTTAATAGGTTAATATACTTCTGGAATTTTTACCTGCAAAAAAGTGTGGAAAAAATAAACGATTTTTAGAAGAATGTAATAATTGGTACACAATGTTATTGATAGAAATTTGTTTGTAGTTCAGATAAAAGTGAATAATGAATGACGCCTCTAGTGGAATAACCCATCTATCTATAAAATTTCATCATAATCGTTTAACAACTTTGGTGGTTCCAGAAGCCAAGCCATAGGTAATCTGAACCAAAATGACGCAATTACAATTCCCAATGAGCTACTTCAGTAAATCCATTGTTGCATAACACACATTGATTGCAGCATTTCACATTGTTAAGAACAAATTTAAATTACGTTGTTCGTATTCATTTTAATGAAGTGAACAAACAACACATCTACCCACATTGTGGTTAATTAATGGCGAATAAATATTGGCATTGGCAGGCAGTATGCTTAAAAAGCAAAAATATGTTTTAAATAATGTGCCAGCCATAACATATCCAAGATTGTTTATTGCTATAATGGATCAGTCATATACATACATACCTATCGTATAAATAAGAGCACATGAACTGATAGGACAACAAGCGAAAACGTGCTAAGTTCGGCCGGGCCGAATCTTATTTGACACGAATGTTGAAGGTCGCGGCAGAAGCCGTTGTATAACCAAATCGGAAAATAATTTGCGCCCTATGAAGGTCAGGAGTCAAGATCCCAGATCGGTTTATATGGCAGCTTTATCAGGTTATGCACCGATTTGAACCAAACACAGCACAGCAGTTGGAAGACACAACGAAACAAGTCATGCAAAATTTCAGCCAAATCAGATAATAATTGCGCCCTCTAGAGGCTCAAAAAGGCAAGTCTTCAGGTCGGTTTATATGGCAGTTATATTAGGTTATGAACCGATTTGAACGATATTTAGCGTAGTTGTTGGAAGTCATTACCAAACACGTCATGAAAAATTTTAACCCAATCGGATAAGAGTTGCGCCCTCTAGTGGCTCAAGAAGTCAACATCCAAGATCGGTTTATATGGCAGCTATATCAAAACATGGACCAATTTGGCCCATTTAAAATCTCAAACGACCTACACTAATAAGAAATATTTGAGAAAAATTTCAAGCGGCTAGCTCTACTCCTTCAAAAGTTAGCGTGCTTCCGACATACAGACGGACGGACGGACAGACCGAAGGATATGGCTAGTTCGACTAAAAATGTAACGACGATCAAAAATATATATACTTTATAGGGTCTTAGACGCATATTTCGAGGTGTTACAAAGAGAGTGACAAAATTTGTTTACCCCTATCCTATGGTGGAGGCTATACAAAAGTTTCTCCCAAAAACCCATGTCCAAACTGAAACTTTAGTAGACGACATGGGAGTGAGAGCAGAGACAACGGAGGACATGTTGAGGCTTTTGATGAAACCCCATTTTCCACAGGATACGAAGGGACCCACGGAGAAACCGAAATCTTGGAATAATGACGTTGATCCAAGGTTTATAATTACGGAATTTATGGTGAAGAAATCCTTGAAGAGCTTCAAACCATTTAAGTCATCCGGACCTGATGGAATATTTACGGCTTTACTACAGAAAGAGGTAGACTATCTGGCGCCTCATCAGGTCAAAAATTTTCACAGCGTGCCTAGGACTTGTATATACTCCGAAAGCCTGGCAGGAGGCAAGGGCTGTGTTTATACCCAAGCCCGGCAAGGCAAGTTATGCGACACCAAAGGCTTACAGATCCATAAGCCTTACGTCCTCTCTACTCAAAACCATGGAACGTATTGTGGACACCATGATAAGGAGTAGGACATGCACTGAACTGCTTAAATACAAACAGCATGCTTATGTCAAGGGAAGGTCGATGGAGACTGCCCTGCACGAGGTTGTCCATAAAATAGAAGAATCCTTCGATGCCAAAACGTACACATTGGGGGTATGCATTGACATCGAGGGGGCTTTTAATAATGTGCGGACCGACACAATGATCTAATCCTTAGACCTGTACCAGATGGACCCGGTCCCTAGAGACAGGATAAACCATATGCTAAGGAACAGGTGGATAAATTGTGTCCCATGGCATAAATATAAGGGAGAAAGTGGCACAGGGCACGCCACAGGGGGGCATTTTATCGCCACTCCTATGGATGACCATCATAAATGACCTATTACGGATGTTGACTGAGAAGGGACTTGAACCCGTCTGCTATGCAGACGATGTTAAAATACTTCTAAGGGGTAAGGATCCGAACGAGCTATGTAGAAGAGCCGTAAGGGTCTTGCATATGGCATATGACTGGGCTAGGTCTTAATGTTAACTCAGAGAAGACTGAAATATGCCTGTTCACGAGGAAGACGAAGTTGGGCCAATTTGACGCACCACAATTGCTCAATAAGACGAGATCGATATCTGCGAGGTAAAATACTTAGGTGTGATCTTGGACAGGAAACTGAATTGGAAGTGTCACATTCAGGAGCGTACTGAGAAGGCTCACAGATGTTGGGTACTGCTATGGAGAAAAGGTGCAACATAAGGACCATACAACAGGTTCAGAGAACATGTTGTCTTGGCATAGGCGGAGCGATGAGGACCACGCCCACTAGGGCACTGGAGACTATTGTAGATATCCGACCCATTGACATACAGATTAAGCGTGAGGCAGCAACTGCGGCTATGAGGCTTTAGGCGATGGGAGAATGGATTGAGGATGGGAGCAGCTCATCATAGACATGTCCGTCCGTCTGTCTGTTGAAATCACGCTACAGTTTTCAAAAATAGAGATATTGAGTTGAAACCTTCCATAAATTCTTTTTTTGTCCATAAGCAGATTAAGTTCGAAGATGGGCTATATCGGACTATATCTTGATATAGCCCCCATATAAACCGATCCGCCGATTTAAGGTCTTTTGCCCATGAAGGCCACATTTATTTTCCGATTTTGCTGAAATTTAGAACTGTAAGTTGTTTAGGGCCCTTCGACATCTTTCTTCAATTTGGCTCAGATCAGTCTAGATTTGGATATAGCTGCAATATACCGATCCTCCGATTTAGGGTCTTAGGCCCATAAAAACCACATTTATTATCCGATTTTGCTGAAATTTGGGACAGTGAGTTATGTTAAGCCCCTTGACATACTTCTGCAATATGGCACAGCCTTAGGCCCTTGGATATTCTTCTTTAATTTGGCCCAGATCGGTCCAAATTTGGATATAGCTGCCATATGGACTGATCCTCCGATTTAGGGTCTTAGGCCAATAAAAGGCCCATTTATTGTCTGATGTCGCCGAAATTTGGGACAGTGAGTTATGTTAAGCCCCTTGACATACTTCTGCAATATGGCACAGATCGGTCCAGATTTGGATATAGCTGCCATATAGACCGATCTCTCGGTTTTGGGTTTTGAGGCCATAAAAATCGCATTTATTGTCCGATGTCGCCGAAATTTGAGACAGTAAGTTAAGTTAAGCCCCTTGACATACTTCTGTAATATGGCATAGATCTGTCCAGATTTGGATATAGCTGCCATATAGACCGATCTCTCGGTTTTGGGTTTTGGGGCCATAAAAAGCGCATTTATTGTCCGATGTCGTCGTAAGATGGGACAGTGAGTTAAGTTAAGCCCGTTGACATACTTCTGCAATATGGCACAGATCGGTCCAGATTTGGATATAGCTGCCATATAGACCGATCTCTCGGTTTTGGGTTTTGGGGCCATAAAAAGCGCATTTATTGTCCGATGTCGCCGAAATTTGGGACAGGGAGTTAAGTTGAGCCCCTTGACATGGCACAGATCGATCCAGATTTGGATATAGCAGCCATATAGACCGATCTCTCGATTTAATGTTTTGGGCCAATTAAAGGCGCATTTGTTGTCCGTTGTTGCCGAAGTTTGTTACAGAGAGTTAAGTTAAGCCCCTCCATATTTTTGCAATTTGGTATAGATCGATAAATATTTTCATATAGCTGCCATATAGACCGATATCTCGATTTAAAGTCTTGGCCCCAAAAAAGGGGCAATTATAATCATAAGACATAAGGTATGCAATTTTCATCGGATTTTTATGAAAGGTGGTTTACATATATACCCGAGGTGGTGGGTATCCAAAGTTCGGCCCGGCCGAAATTATCGCCTTTTTACTTGTTTTAAAAAAATTGCAGGGATTTTAATTCAAAATTTGATACAGATTGCTTTACTACCCTTCTTAAGACCTATGCCGAACTTCATCAAAATCAGTTTAGAATTAGATATGGTGTTCATATCTTAATATCGGCTAATTTCTATATGTAGGGTGGGTATAGGGTTTTATAAATTTGAACCTACCAAACTTTTGCTTTTCAGTTCTTCTTCTTCCATTGGTTTGTTTGTTTCTGAATATACGAATGTATGGTTGCTACAATAATTTATCTTCACAGTATGTGTGCTAACCTCATCATACAAAAGGGGGATATTTAATCTTTACATTTCCTGTTTATTGAAGCCATTACATGTATACGCAATCATATAATGTGGTTCTTTATGTCAACACAATATTTCCCCTATTCGCAATATTTTGGCTTCTGCCGTCAACGACTTTCATTCATCAGATCATCACTTCACTACTTAATTAGTCATTGTGACAGGAAAATCCGTCGTCCTTGGGTGCTAATGAATAGAAGCGGAAAATGAAATGGTATACCGGTGCAAGCCCAAAAATCACATACATTCTGCTAGAAGAAGACATAACCCCGACATTTATAAATAGACTCCAGTGGTGGCAAGTACACAAATGTACAACAAATGAAAGTTAATGTGTTAATTGGCAACATCATTTACACAACATAATTGATTAGGTATGTTATACACACATACTTGTGTAAATTGTCATCAATACACATGTAACTTGTCAAAGAAGAAAAATCTTGTGTCTAGAACGTATATAAAAAAAATATTATTTCAAAGAAAGAAAAGCAAAAAAAGAGCTAGTTTTGTCAGAGGCCAATCAATGTTATCAATCACTACGTATGTGTCTCTAATCCCACTTAATTGTAGACTATAAACTAACAACGGATGCGTCTCTAATCCCGCTTAGTTATAGACCATCGACTATATACACACATGCACATTTTTAAGTTGACATATTTTGTATCAATAAACACGGATAAACTTCCAGGAACCAATTTGAATATATCTCTTTCCTTTTAAAAGTTAGGAGATTATTTCCAGTGGTATGAAATCAGTTGCTGTAGCAGTGTTTTGTACACTGAGGTGCCAACCCTTGCCGACGAGGGACTCCACCGGGTTAATCCTCTACGCAAACCAGCTGCAATGGGATTGATATACCTAATTTCCACTCTTTATTATATCCTCCACCATAGTATGGGGGTATACTTTCGGCATACCATTTGTCACAAATCAAAATATTGATCCAAGACCCAACAAAGAATGATAGTCTTGACATTCTTAGCCGATATAGCCATGTCGGTAGGGATTGTAAATGGGCTACATTGGTTCATGTTTGGAAATAGTTGCCATATAAACCGATCTAGAGGGTGCAATTCTTATCCAAATCCTTATCCGAAATTTTTACGAGGTATTTTTTAATGACTTCCTACTATGTGCTAGATTAGGTTAGGTTGAAAAAAGTTGCGGTTATTAATCCGCCCCATGCCACTATAGACATACACCTAGGCCAGTAATCGGCTTGTTGTACGCTCTAAACATTTAAAAAGCAACCTCAAAAAAAAAAAAAAAAAAATAAAAAAAATAAATTAAGTTAGGAATTCCCTGCTACTAACAACATCTCTAATTGTTTTCCATGCCACGCCCCTAAGTTGGTTCATGTCTGGTATTGTGTCCCCACCGGTATTTGTTAGCCGCGAAAGTCGATCAATGACATGGGAAATCCTCCAACGTCTCATCATCTTCCACGCATGCCTTACACATGCTATCACTTGCCGTACCGATTTCTCATAAGTGCGCATGTAACCATGTGCAACAACGAAATGGTCGGTAGGACGGCAAAATTCCTATGAGGAGATCCAGATCGTGAGAAGCCGGAGCTATTACTGAAAGGAGAAGGAAGTAGGACTAAGATCTTAGTCCTATTTGACCCGTTATGATACCGAAAGCTATACTTCCTCTCCTTTCAGTAATAGCCCCGTCTTCTCACGATCTGGATCTCCTTATGGAATTTTGCCGTCCTACCGACCGTTTCGTTGTTGGACATGGTAAAATGCTCATTCGTTTCCCACGCCCTTACCTCGGACTGCGTCGACCCCATAGGATTCGGGTTAACCAATTTCATCGACGGCAATTCTCTGGCCTTCTCTGCCAAATCGTCTGCTTTCTCATTCCCAGTTACTCCGCTATGGCATCGCATCCTAACGATGTGGATCGTGCCATCTTCAGAGAAGGCGTTAATCTAATTCGTACAGCCCAAGACTGGGCTGTACGACCCAAGACAGTTCGTGAACTTACCGTCCTGGTTTTTATTGCCCTTATGGCCTATTTACTGTAAGTAAACATGATCAAACTTGACGTCCTCGCGTCATCACCAGGTCACGTATTCGGTAATCGCTCGGATTTCCGCCTGCAGGACCGTATTATGGTCAGGCAGTCTAAAACAGATCTCAGTCCCTGGGTTCTTAATGTAAACCCCCAGGCCCGCTCTGTCCTCTAGCTTTGATCCATCTACTAGATGGCAATACTAGGGTTCCGTCAATCCAAGTCTGTGCCGCTGGCACTAGTGCCGCGCACTCGACCTCAAGTGTCGTCTCAGGTCTCCGATCGGAGACCTCTTCCATTCCTTCCAGGTTTCCTAATGTCGACTCAATTGTACCACGATGGTATGCGCTGCTCCCATTCTCATCCTCCCATCCTCGCACACGACATCAAGTGTCGTCTCAGGTATCCGATTGGAAACATCTTCCATTCCTTCCAGATTTCCTAATGTCGACTCAATTGTACCGCGATGGTATGAGCTGCTCACATCCTCAATCCATTCTCCCACCGCAGTAAGACTCATAGCTGCATTGGCTACCTCACACTTAATCTGTGTGGCTATGGGTCGGATATCTAGTATAGTCTCCGTTGCCCTAGTCAGCGTGGTCCTCATCGCTCCGCCTATGCCAAGACAACATGTTCTCTGAACTTGTTGTATTATCCTTCCGCTTCTGCAGAGCCAGTGGACTATCCACGGATTTAGGCCCCATTTCGAGACCATCTACATAGTGCCCAACATCTGTGAGCTTTTTAGGTACGCTCCTGAATGTGACACTTCCAATTCAGTTGCCTATCCAAGATCACTTCTAAGTATTTGACCTTGTCAGATATCGAAATCATTCTATTGAGGAAACGTGGTGCGTCAAATTCGTCCTCCTCGTGAACAGGCAGATTTCAGTCTTCTCTGGGTTAACATTGAGACCCCTAGGTCTAACCCAGTCGTTTGCCATCTGCATAGCTAGTACGGATCCTTACCCCGTAGAAGTAGCAGACGGGTTCAAATCCCTCCTCAGTCAGCATACGTAAAAGGTAATTTATGGTGGTCACCCATAGGAGTGGCGATTAAATGCCCCTCTTTGACATGCCTTATGCCACTTTCTCCCTTATATTTATGCCATGGGACACACAATTTATCCACCTGTTCCTTAGCATACGGTTTACCCAGTCTCTCAGAACCTGTTCCACCCGATATTTGTCTAAGGATTGGATCAATGTGTCAGTCCGCACGTTGTTAAAAGCCCCCTCGATGTCAATGCATACCGCCAGTGGTTACGTTTTGGCGTCGAAGGATTCTTTTATTTTACGCACAACCTCGTGCAGGGCAGTCTCTACCGACCTTCCCTTGACATAGGCATGCTGTTTGTATTTGAGCAGTTCGCTGGATATCCTACCCTTTTATCATGGTTTCCACAATACGTTCCATGGTTTTGAGTAAAGATGACATAAGGCTTATAGGTCTGTAGGCCTCTGGTGTCGATTAACTTGCCTTGTCGGGCTCGCGTATAAATACCACCCCTGAATCCTGACAGGCTTTTGGAGTATGTGAAAGTCCTAGTCATGCTATTAGAATATTGACCTTGTGGGGCGCCAGATAGTCCACCTCCTTTTGTAGTATGGATTTTTTGATATCTGAAGGGGGGCGGACCTTTACCCTAATTTTCAGAAACGCCAGATCTCGGAGATGAAACGCCAGAAACGTGAAATTTTGTTTGCTCTCATATAGTACCCTAAAAATAAAAATTTTATATCCAAACTTCGGATGGGGTACGTAGGGGGGCTGCCCCACCCTTAAACCTACCAAACATATATTTAGACCAATCACGACAATATGGGACCCAAATGAAAGGTATTTGGGAGTCGAATACGAATCCGATATCCAAATGTGGGACCACGTTTCTGGGGGTCCCCTTCCCCAAAACACCCCCCAAACTGGAATTATTTAGTGACCATGGGAATATGGGGCTTAAATAAAAGGTATTTGAATTTAGAATACGAATCTGATATCCAAATATGGGACCTCTCACCAAAAACATCCACCAAAGGGGACAAATTTACGACCATAGCAATATGGGGCTCAAATGAAAGGTCTTTGGGAGTAAAGCACGAATTTGATATCAATATTCAGGCAAAATGTCTATGGGGCCACCCCACCCCCACAACACCACCAAAATTGGAAGTATTTTCTGACTATTGCAATATGAGGCTCAAATAAGAGGGTTTTGAAAGTGGAACACGAATCCTGAGGTGCCGCCCATTCCCCAAAACACCCCAAGCCGGTCATGTTTGTCGACTATGGAAATATGGGGCTCAAATTAAAGGTATGTGGGAGTAGACCACGTATCTGATATCAACATTAGGGGCCAACTGTCTAGCGGATGTCCCACCACCATAACAACCCCCAAATAGGACGTATTTGCTCACCAAGACAATCTGGGTTTTAAAGAGAGTGGAACCAAATATTCATAGTTTTTAGGGCCAATACCCCAAACCGGACATATTTGCTGACTTTTGCAATAAGGAGTTTAAATGCGATAAGAAAACAAATTTGATATCCAATTTTGAGGGCAATAGCAATATGGGGTTCAAATAAATGATATATGAGAATAGAGCACGTTGCTGATATATTTTCCGGGCTTAGTTGTTTGGGGGACCACTCTAATCCCAAAAAGTTCCCTAAATCGGGCATATTTACCCATCATGTCAATGTGGGTGTCTATCCCTTTCCCAAAATACCCCACAAACAGCAATTTTTTACTGGCCGTCGCAATATGGGGCTCAAATAAAGTTATTTGGGAGTAGAATTCGAATTTGATATCCAAATGTAGGACCATATATTTAGGGTATCACCCCTTCCCCAAAACAATCCCTTAAAGGGAAAAACATTTTTGGACCATGGCAACATGTGGCTCAAATGAAAGGTATTGGAGATTAGAAAACGAATTTGATGACCTATTTAGGGGCCATGTGTTTGTGGGATGCCTCATCGTGTTAACTCCCCTAAACCAATGGCAATATGGGTTTAATTAAATGGTGTTTGAAAGAAGCACACGATACTGGTATTTTTTCGGGGCCAAGTGCCTGGGGGACCACCTCACCCCCGAAAACACCCCTAAATCAAATTTCATCATCACATAAAGTATTTTAAGAATAGAGTACACCTTACATCCAAACTTAAATTCGTAGACCAATAAAGATCATATGGGATTCAGATAAAGGCACTTATATTGTTAAACTGCTAGTCAAGCAATATATTGGGTTGCCCAAAAAGTAATTGCGGATTTTTTAAAAGAAAATAAATGAATTTTCAGCTGATAACTGACAGAAAAAAGATTGCAATTACAGAGTCACAAGCTGTGAAAAAATTTGTCAACGCCGACTATATGAAAAATCCGCAATTACTTTTTGGGCAACCCAATACTTAATTCGTATCATGGTATTTCACTAAAAGCTCTTTAATTATCAAAAATTAATATTCCAAGGAAAATTTTGTTCCATATTATGTAAAAGAAGCCGCAGCGGAGCGGGCCCGGGTCAGCCAGTTTATAATATATTCAATAAGCAGCTCCCCACTTTCGTTGATAGCCGAACTTCCCCATATCTGGTGATGTGCCTTTGCAACACTTCCTAATTAGTTGAGGATCAAATTCTACAAATTGCATTTCTTTATTTTATGTTTAACATTGAAAATTAATTGAATTGCCAAGGTTTGTGAAAATATGCTCTGATCAATTCAAAGTCCAGTTTATATTTCCCATTACCATAAAAGTTGACATCATCAGAAATTGCCAGCGTTATTTGCCATATCTTGATGGCAGTTTTGTTCTTCTCCATAGAAATTCTCCATTTTTTGCTATTTCATTGGGAAATCATTAAAATAAATATTCAATTTGAAATCTGTTTATGCCGATTTTGTCCCTGGCTATTTAGAGGCTTTATGAATTTTGATATTTTAATGTGTTATGGTAAGGTTTTCTCGATTTTAAATTGGCTTCGCCAATTCTTGGCATAAACGCTTACTGAAATGTATGTCGCACTGCCGCCTCTGTAATTTGTGTCGTTTATATTTATGGGAATTAAATAACCCGGTGGTTTCATTTACATTTTTAGGTCTGAATAATACGACTTTTCCACACATACATACATACACTTATTTCTATGCTCTAACGTCTATACAGAACACTACACTTTTTGTCAGTGGCTATGCAAACACCATCACACTTGTGTTTGTTTGTGTGTGCGTGTGCTCTACAGACTTTAATACTACTTAGCATAACAACTTTGCCCTACTGTGTGAGCATCACAAAAACATGGACCACCCACTTTGTGTGAGTTTTTTGTGTCCTCACTTGTTTGGCGATGTCACAAAAAAAAATCCCCAGAATATACACATACTCATACCTTACTCACTCACACTGGTATAGAGTAACAATGATTCAACCACAGCTACCTAATGTAATACAATTTGCTAACCAACTTTGTTGGAGGGGAATTAAAAGAACAATCGTTTGCCTTAAGATTTTTTCCTTGGTTTATTATTTTCTAAGGAAGTGGGGGAGGACATTTAAAAAGTCATTTAAATGAAATTTGAGATTTGATATGGCAAAAGCAATGTCCTTCTACTTCACTAAACAAATTTCTTTATATTAGATTGAGTGGATTGGACTAATGATCTAACCCGGGGCATAAAGTTGCGCGGTGTTGAGAAAATGTTTTCATCATAGATTACATCACAACCACTTTCATCATTTTGTGTTTTATCATTAGATCTGGGCCTGAAAGGCCATTTAAACCACATCTGCCGACCGGGTGTCGTTTGACTTGGGGTAGTTTCATGCCACTACAATTTCGGTGGAAAATACGGAAAGTTAGCCTTAAAACCGATGGTTTGTTGTTTTTATACCCACCACCGAAGGATGGTGGTTGACATGTCCGTCCGTCTGTCTGTCGAAATCACGCAACAGTCTTTAATAATAGAGATATTAAGCTGAAACTTTGCACAGATTCTTTTTCTTGTCCATAAGCAGGTTAATTTCGAAGATGGGCTATATCGGACTATATCTTGACATAGCCCCATATAGACAGATCGGCCGATTTAGGGTCTCAGGCCCATAAAAGCCACATTTATTATCCAATTTTACTTAAATTCGGGACAGTGAGTTGTGTTGGGCCCCTTGACATCTTTTGTTAATTTGGCCCAGATCGGTCCAGATTTGCATATAGCTGCCATATAGACCGATCCGCCGATTTAGTGTCTTAGGCCCATAAAAGCCACATTTATTATCCGATTTTGTTGAAATTTTGGGACAGTATGTTTTCTTTGGCCCTTCGACATCCTTCGTGACTTTGGCCCAGATCGGTCCAGATTTGGATATAGCTGCCATATAGAACGATCCTCCGATTTATTGTCATAGGCACATAAAAGCCTCGTTTAATATCCGATTTTTCTGAAATTTGGGACAGTGAGTTGTGTTGGGCCCTCCTTAGTTAATTTAGCCCAGATCGGTCGAGATTTGGTTAAGCTGCAATATAGACCGATATTCCGATTTAGGGTCTTAGGCCCATAAAAGCCACATTTATTATCCGATTTTGCTAAGATTTGGGACAGTGAGTTGTGTTAAGCCCTTCGACATCCTTAGTTACTTTGGTTTAGATCGGTCCAGATTTGGATATAGCTGCCATATAGACCGATGTCTTGATTGAAGGTCTGGGGCCATAAAAGTCTCATTTATTGTCCGATATCGCCGAAATTCGGGACAATGAGTTATGTTAGGCTCCTCGTCGTTTTTCTGAAATTTGAAGACAATCGGATAAATACTGCGACCTGTAGTTTGTACACAAATTAACATGAACAGACGGACAGACAGACGGACAGACCGACGGACAGACAGACGGACAGACTGACGGACAGACTGACGGACAGACGGACAGATAGACGGACAGACAGACAGACGGACAGACAGACGGACAGACAGACGGACGGACAGACAGACAGACAGAAAGACAAACAAACAGGCAGACGGACAAAAATACGGACAGACAGACGGTCAGACAGACGGACAGACAAACGGACAGATAGACGGACAGACAGACAGACAGACAGACAGACAGACAGACAGATGGACAGATAGACAGACAGACAGACAGACGGACAGACAGAGAGACAAACAAAGAGACAGACGGACAAACAGTCGGACAGAGAGACAGACGGACAAACAGACGGACAGACAGACGGCAGACAGACAGACAGACAGATGGACAGACAGACGGACAGACTGACGGACAGACAGACAGACGGACAGACAGACAGACGGACAGACAAACAGACGGACAGACAAACGGACAGACAGACGGACAGACAGACGGACAGACAGACGGACAGACAGACAGACAGACGGACAGACAGACAGACGGGCAGACAGACGGACAGACAGACGGACAGACAGACGGACAGACAAACGGACAGACGGACAGACAAAACAGACAGACAGACGGACAGACAGAAAAACAGACGGACAGACAGACAGTTAGACGGACAGACAGACGGACGGACGGACAGACGGACGGACAGACGAACGGACAGACGGACAGACGGACGGACGGACGGACAGACGGACGGACAGACGAACGGACAGACGGACGGACGGACGGACAGACAGACGGACAAAGCTAAATCAAATCAGAATGTGATTCTGAATCAATCCGTATACTTATCAATGGGTCTATCTCTCTTCCTTCTGGGTGTTACCAACAAATGCACCAAGTTATAATACCTTGTACCATAGTAGTGGTGTAGGATATAATGAACTAATTGTTCCAAATTACAGCAAAGTGGAAAAAATATTGCTTTTATGGGCTGACGTATTATAATCAGCTGCTGACGCAAATGCGTTAATTATGAAGTGAACAATTGGCCTGAACATTTCGTGGTCAGATTTTTTCTTGTACTTATCTCAAATGTGGCGGCCTATGGATAAGATCGTACCATCGTCTGCATATGATACGATATCAATGCCATTAGGAATGTGGGTGTGGACTTGGAAATCGTATATGCTCATCATATCGCATATCCCACCGTTTTGTTAAAACTCCTCCTAATTCTATTAGCTAATGAAATCAAAAGATTTAAGAGAACTTTTCCTAAGTGTTTCTTTTTATGTTGTCTAGCACTTAACGTAGACAATTATTTGAAGATGAAATCTTACTCCCCATTTTGGGGAGGGGCGACTTCATACAAAATAATAAAAGCTGGTAGCATGAGGGTCGCATGTCTTCTTCCTTTGGCAACACAGATGGAAAATATCTTCCAAATGGTCTTAAATGTCGCGAAATGTTTTTTTACGAGCAACTTCTTTGTTAAGTCTTGATGGCTTTTTATATTGCCTGACTGCCAATAAAAATCTTAATTAACATAATTTGAGCAATTTTTATGGTGCGTTGCAATTTTCATTTCAACGCTCAACTTTAAGTAGTTCTCAGCTTTAATGTCTTTTTCAGGTGAGACATGCAGGCATACTTTTAAGCTCTATCTTAATTCTGTTGGGCCATTGTTGGAATCCTTGAAATGGTGATGATGGGGGACTAACAACTTCTTTTCGCACAGCATCACCTGTTCCAAAATAATGTTATTTTTTAAGAGCCCAATTTTTTTCTTAGGTTGTGCAGCAAGAAGAAGGGAAAGAAAAGGGGCTATTTAATGCTAAGTGAGTACTAAAGTTTGCCATAAACATTGGGAAGCAAAAGATCAAGAATTGAAGAAAAAAAATGGAGGATTCTTTAAATTTATTTATTGTTTTGTGCTTTTTTTGGACATTATAAAGTTGATATAAGTATCATATCTGAATTCATTGATGGAGGTATACTCACATCACCATTCCGTTTGTATCACATCGAATTATCCATTATAGTAAAATGTCAGTATGTCTGTCCGTCTGTTTTTATCACACTATAGCCTTCAAAAATTGAGATTTTAAACTGCAATTTGGCACAGACCCGTATTTTTTCCCAAAATCGGAAAAATTATACTATACTCGTATTTGCATGTAGCTGTCATAAAGACCGATCTGACGATGTTGGGTTTTAAGCCCATAAAAGAAATATGTATTGTAAGATTTCGCTGAAATTTGAAACAGTGAGTAAAGCTCTGTAAGGATAGGAAAAAGAAATTTCAAGAGAATCAGTTAACAAATGACCATTTTATTGCATTTTTATTGCAAATCGGATGAACATATATATGGGAGTCATATCCAAAACTGAACCGATTTTTATGAAATTTACCTGTAAATTCGGAAGTCATAAAAAATCCTTCCTGCCAAATTTCGAGAGAATCGGTTAACAAATGACCATTTTATTGCAGTATTACTGCAAATCGGACGAACATATATATGGGAGCTATATCAAAATCAGATCAGATTTTTATGAAACTCTCCTGTAATGTAGGGAGTCGTAAAAGAATCCTTGCTAAATTTGGAGAGAATCGGTTAACAAATGACCATTTTATTGCAGGATTACTGAAAATAGGACGAATATATAAATGGGAGCTATATCCAAATCTGGATCGAATTTTTCCAATTTCAATAGGCTTCGTCTCTAGGCCGAAAAACATGTCCATACCAAATTTGAAGACGATCGGATGAAAATTGCGACATGTAGTTTGTACACAAATTAACATGGATAGACGGACAGACAGCCCGTATCTCCTCTCTTTGGGAGATTACTGAAAATTATATGAAATCAATGTCCAAGCAATAGTAGGTAGCCCCGACGAATAAACAGGCCTTTAGTTCGGCTGGATCGAACTTTGAATAGCCACTACCTCGGATAAATATATATTGACCACCGTCCGTCATAATATGTCATAATACGGTGAAAAGTGCATCATTTATGAACCCATAGCGGAAGGTCTCTTTCACCCATAAGTAGAAGAAGACTGCATTCACCGATTTTGCTGAAAATAAGAAGAAAGACCTATTTTAAACAACTGCTCATCCTTACCGAATATGGTGAAGATCGAATCATTGTTGGATATAGCTGTTATATGTATCGATCTCTATTGGGTTGCCTAAAAAGTAATTGCGGATTTTTTAAAAGAAAGTAAATGAATTTTAAATAAAACTTAGAATGAACTTTAATCAAATATATAATTGCCATTTTGTTCGATAACCTTTTGCCATCTTCCTGGCAAATTTAGTATTCCACGCTCATAGAACTTCTGGCCTTTATCTGCAAAAGACTGAACTAAGTGCGATTTTATAGCCTCATCATTGCCGAAAGTTTTACCATTTAAGGAGTTCTGCAAAGATCGAAATAAATGGTAGTCTGATGGTGCAAGGTCAGGGCTATATGGTGGATGCATCAAAAGTTCCCAGCCAAGCTCACTCAGTTTTTGGCGAGTGACCAAAGATGTGTGCGGTCTAGCGTTGTCCTGGTGGATTATGACACCTTTATGATTGATCAATTCTGGTCGCTTCTCCTTGATAGCTGTATTCAATTTGTCCAATTGTTGACAGTAAGCATCCGAATTAATCGTTTGGTTCCTTGGAAGCAGCTCAAAATATACCACACCCTTCCAATCCCACCAAACAGACAGCATTACCTTCTTTTGGTGGATGTCAGCCTTTGAAGTGGTTTGAGCTGGTTCACCATGCTTGGACCATGATCGTTTTCGACTAACGTTGTTGTAAACAATCCATTTTCCATCCCCAGTTATGATTCGTTTAAAAAACGGATCGAATTCATTGCGTTTAAGGTGCATATCACAAGCGTTGATTCGGTTTGTTAAATGAATTTCTTTCAATACATGTGGTACCCATATTAAAATTGACGCCAAACAAACAATGTAAACAAAATTTCGCGCACTTTTTTTCTAAAGCAAGCTAAAAGTAAAAGCTGATAACTGACAGAAGAAAGAATGCAATTACAGAGTCACAAGCCGTTGAAAAAATTTGTCAACGCCGACTATATTACTACTATATTACCGACAATTACTTTTTAGGCAACCCAATATTACCAGATTTTGCTGACATTTTGAGCAGTTAATTGTGGCGAATTTTATTTATAGGTTCAGAATGGTGATTTTTTCACCAGATTTTACCGAAATATTGTTTAACCCACCACCATAGGATGGGGTTATACTAATTTCGTTACTCCGTTTGTAATACCTCGCAATATTCGTCTAAGACCCCAAAAAGTATATATATTCTGGATCAACATGACATTTTAAGTTGATCTAGCCATATCCGCCCGTCTGTTCTTTCGTCTGTCTCTCCGTCCATCTATCTGTCTGTCGAAAGCATGCTATCTTTCGAAGGAGTAAGGCTAGGCTCTTGAATTTTGCACAAATACTTCTTATTCAAATCGGTCTTTAACCTGATACATGTTAGGTTGAAAAGAGGGTGCCAATATTAATCTGCCACACTCCTCTAAGGACATAGGTTCGATTAGGTTAGTTTTAAATGGCAGTCTGCCTCACTTGGGCGTTTTCATCCATTGTGATACCACAGGAACAGAAGAAGGAAGATGTCTTCTTGTTCCTACCGTTGAACCATCCAGATCACTACAAAAAGCCCAATAGCTTGCGAATGTTCACATCCGCTAAATCAGACAGGTTCTCAAAGAAATGGGAACCTAAAGTAGAACTCCCTCTGACTGCTAGTGCGGGACATACACACAGAAGGTGTTCTGTAGTCTCTTCTTCTTCGATGTCCTCACAGCTTCTGAAAAAGTAGTTGCTGGCAACCTTCAAACTGTCAGCAAGTTTTTCGATCACACAGTATCCTGCGATGACGGACACAATGGCTGAGACGCCTGTTCTAGCCAGTGACAGCAAAGCGGTAGACCTCTTCAAGTCTAGATTAGGCCACATAGTTTTGGAATGCCCACAGCCCCCTCTTAGTGACTATCTATCATTCGTTGTCCTTCGGGGCTGTTCCTGAAAACTTAACTTACATGTCGTTAGAGGCATACCCACAGATTCGAGTGTCTCTGGAATGTGTAGGAAAGTTCTTAGTCTCGCAAGCTCGTCCGCTTTACAATTCCCTGGGATATCTTTGTGGCCAGGCACCCAGAACAAAATTCACCTGTTCTGGGTGCCAGGCCACTAAGATATCCCAGGAAGTTGTAAAGCGAACTAGTTTCAGCCATCTCGTTGAGAGATTTTCAACTATCGGGGGTGGTTTTTGGGTTCTGAAATACGTTCTCCAGGGATTTAATGGCTGCCTGAAAAGATATCTACGCCAATCATCACTAAGACATTATATGTTAGCCATTCCACCACTTTCTTAATTGCAAGTATCTCTGCTTGATACACAATGCAGTGGTCGGTAATCTTGTCGATATGACCAGTTCTAGTTCTTAGGAGTACACCCCAAAACTCACCTGGCCGTCTAGTTTAAAACCATCCGTGTAGAATCATTATATAACTTCTTTTACCAGGGATATCGTAGTTCCAGTCTGTTCTATCTGAAATAGTGGTACAGTACTTTTTATCAAAAAGCGGCTCAGGTAGGGTGTAATCGACACTGCCTGGAATATCGGACATTGTATCAAGGATTACACTGTGCCCTTTGTCGCCACCTGGACAAAGAAAATGCTCCCTTCGCCTCACGGTAGTTGTCGCAGCAATTTATCTAGCCACATTGTTCCGGGGGCATAAGATGTAGCATTAAATTCAGTGCATCAGATGGTGTCGTCCTCGGATGCACAAACAAGCCATCATTTGGATGCGTTTTTGTATTGAACAGTAGGTGGACTTTTAAAACGCCGTCCACCAGACCACAACACCATATAGCATTATAGGTCTGACAACTGCAGTATATACCCACAATGTCCAGGGGGCATTAGATGTAGCATTAAATTCAGTGCATCAGAAGATGTCATCTTCAGTGCGGCCGTGATGCACAAACAAGCCATCATTTGGATCCGGTTGAGAATTGAACAGTTGGTGGACTTTTGAAGCGCTGTCCACCAGACCCCAATACACTGTAGCATTATAGGTCTGACAACTACAGTAAATACCCAATGCTTGAAACGCGGTCTAAGCGCCCATCTTTTGCCAATGGCTCTCTTGCAAGTGTATAGGGCAAGATTTGCCTTCCAATATAGATACCTTGTATATCCTGCTGCTGCAAAAAAAAAAAAAAACACTTTCATCTTGGATTTGAAAACTTTCGTTCGGCCTCTACGCTGTTTGTATGTAGAGTTCCTAGGCGGATGTATTTAATAGTGTCGCAAAACTTCCACAAAACCGAAATTGCCATTTCTTAAGAGCACGAGATCACTTTTTTTCAAGGAGCAGTTAAGATTGTAAATACAACCCGAATCCGTCCATAATTTGATAAAGTTGCCATATGGTGTTTTGTTATGATTTTCGACATATACATAGGTATTCCAAATATACGGTAAATCCGTCCATAATCTGATTTTGTTTTCATAAACACTGATCTCTCGATTTGACTTCATGAGAAACTGCAGAACAACATTCTTATCCAACTACTTGGCTTGGCTTGAAGAGTAAATGAAATATGATTCTGCCGAATTCAAGGTATTTTTAATTTGTTCTTTAAATTTCATATTACTTTTCAATATTTTAATACCTGCAAAAATTTCATCATTAACAGCAATATGATGGTTAGCGACCATCTGCACTAACTTCAACTTTTATTTTTGCGTCTTCACTCACTCCTTTTAATTTCCAATATTTGCATGTTGGCAGCACAATTGCCATTTTTTTTCGTCTATTTCCTAAATAAATATTTACTTTCCGCAGCCACTAGACACATCCTGCTGCTGGTTCTTGCTCAAGGAATAAATCGCTTAACGATTATAAAAAGGAAGAAAATCTCTTTCCTATTGTCTACGCTATGAGCATTTAAGCGAAGACAATGGGTTTTAATTTCCTTTGCTATTGTTCACAAAAATTCATTGTTTTCGGCCTATCGGATTATCTTCTTTGGATATTTATTGTGTGAAACGCTATCAGGGTAATCATCTAATTTAACGATTATACGCCATCACGAAGATAAGTTAAATGAGTCGTTAATTGACGTACGGATGTAAAATTGTGTAAATCGTTTCAAGCGATAACTAGAGGGGATAGTAGGCAGCTACATGGGATTCTCAAGTTTCCTGTACATAAATAAAAATTGAAAGAAGTTTTTATTTTATTTCAGATTTGTAATAAAAATATGTGCTAAAATTTCCCTTTTTATACCCTCCACCATAAGATGGGGGGTATACTAATTTCGTCATTCTGTTTGTAACTACTCGAAATATTCGTCTGAGACCCCGTAAAGTATATATATTCTTGATCGTCGTGACATTTTATGTCGATCTAGCCATGTCCGTCCGTCCGTGTGTCTGTCGAAAGCACGCTTACTTCCGAAGGAGTAAAGCTAGCCGCTTGAAATTTTGCACAAATACTTCTTATTAGTGTAGGTCGGTTGGTATTGTAAATGGGCTATATCGGTCCATGTTTCGATATAGCTGTCATATAAACCGATCTTGGGTCATGACTTCTTGAGCCTCTAGAGGGCGCAATTCTTATCCGATTTGAATGAATTTTGGCACTACGTGTTTTGTTATGATATTCAACAACTGTGCCAAGTATGGTTCAAATCGGTCCATAACCTGATATAGCTGCCATATAAAGCGATCTTGGAT
The DNA here is from genome assembly GCF_963082655.1 of Stomoxys calcitrans. NCBI lineage: Eukaryota > Metazoa > Arthropoda > Insecta > Diptera > Muscidae > Stomoxys > Stomoxys calcitrans. Next base: position 80,580,228 of record NC_081554.1, read on the forward strand.
CTTGACTTCTTGAGCCTCTAGAGTGTGCAATTCTTGTCCGATTGGAATGAACTTTTGCACGACGTGTTTTGTTATAATATCCAACAACTGTGCTAAGTATGGTTCAAATCGGTCCATAACCTGATATAGCTGCCATATAAACCGATCTTGGGTCTTGACTTCTTGAGCCTCTAGAGTGCGCAATTCTTATCCGATGGTAATGAAATTTTGCACAACGTGTTTTGTTATGATATCCAACAACTGTGCCAAGTATGGTTGAAATCGGTCCATAACCTGACATAGCTGTCATATAAACCGATCTTGGGTCTTGACTTCTTGAGCCTCTGGAGGGCGCAATTCTTATCCAATTTGAATGAATTTTGGCACGACGTGTTTTGTTATTATATCCAACAACTGTGCCAAGTATGGTTCAAATCGGTTCATAACCTGATATAGCTGCCATATAAAGCGATCTTGCGTCTTGACTTCTTGAGCCTCTAGAGTGCGCAATTCTTATCCGATTAGAATGAAATTTTGCACGACGTGTTTCGTCATGATATCCAATAACTGTGCCAAGTATGGTTCAAATCGGTTCATAACCTGATATAGCTGTCATATAAACCGATCTGGGATCTTGACTTCTTGAGCCTCTAGAGGTCCCAATTATTATCCGATTTGCCTGAAATTTTGTACGACGGATGACCATCAACATACGTGTTTATTATGGTCTGAATCGGTCTATAGCCCGATACAGCTCCCATATAAATCGATCTCTCTATTTTACTTCTTGGGCCCCAAAGGGCGCTATTCTTATTCGAATTGGCTGACATTTTACACAGGCCTCTAACATATAATTTAATTGTGGTCCAAACCGGACCATATTTGATATCGCTCTAATAGCAGAGGAAATCTTTTCTTATATCCTTTTTTCCCAAAGAAGAGATGCCCGGAAAAGAACTCGACAAATGCGATCCATGGTGGAGGGTATATAAGATTCGGCCCGGCCGAACTTAGCACGCTTTTACTTGTTAACACTATGAGTATAGAGTTTTTTATTTTTTCTAAAAAATCAGTTTTTCATGATTTTACCAGTAGTTATCAAATTGAGCTTTGTCCTCCCCTCCTATAGGTGTGGGCGCCTTGGCACCTGTAGTCGAGAGAATTGCTTCAAGCTCACAACTAGTCGTCAGACTAATTAATGAGTAAGAGACTGATAAACCAGAGGGATTCACAGTTCGTCCCCAGCCTTTAAGTAAAGATGGTATTTCTGACTCGGATTCAGACAGCGACTGTGTCAATGAAACAGTCATCGCAGCCGAATCGAGAGATGAGGGCATCGGGATGACAGCAGAAGTGAGAGATGGCTGTGTTATGCACACAAGCAGACCGAGAAAGCGATCCGGTGCACGACGAAGGAGATAGACGAGTTTGTACCGGCATGGTAATCGGGCGAAAGTGCAGGATGCTGGAAGGGGATAGAACTGACATTTCAAGCACTTCTACGGAAGCTGGAAAAAGAATCAGATCTCCCGAAGAGCATAACACTGCAAAAATACTGAAGAAGATAAAGAGCTCCCCGCTTTCAAGTACTCTGAGAAAACGAAGCCAGCCATCCCGCAATGGAGACTCCAGACAGTGTCCTGCGGAAGTAGATAAAGTTGGAACAGGGACGAAGGAGGACTGTGACTTCTAATAGGAGGCCACAGCCATCACGGAAGGGGAAGATGGTCGCTGAGAATGGTAAGGAGCTGCTCTCTAACGCCAGAGTGGCAAGGAAGCACAACAGAGATGAGCTGACTTATGCAGTCATCAATATCGGCTGTGCATCCTGTAGGATTCCACCAGATCATTGGTCCCAAGTGGAGGATCTGGTTAACAATCGGATTTTTGAACATGTGTGGAACTCTGTAGAGTGACCAACCATACAAATGATGAGCTGCGAGTTTAGAGGGAACATCTATACGCTGCGTTTTGCGTCGGCGGAATGTATTGATATCGTCAAACAGCTCGTCGCTTCCTGGGAGGGCGCAAAGCTCGACCTGGTGAGAAAGATGGATATCCCCCAGCTCACAAAGGCGATGGTCTTCATCAAGAGATGGGGCAGTAAATTTGCAATGGAACGCATGTTGGGACTCTTGGGCAAGCAGAGAAGTGGGAGGTCTTCCACAGGAAGGAGAAGTAGGAAGGAACTCTCTTTGTGGTTGGCATTAGTCAAGTCTCCGTGACAAGTTTGGCTAAGACTAAAGGCATGGCGCACTACGGGAGCAAAACTGTCTTTTTCTAGATTGGAAAGACAAGGTAGGCAGAAATTTTCATTCTGCGACATCAGGCCGCGCAGTGGCAGGTGATCAACACCGCCCAACAAATAGGGGGCCGACAATGAGACAATCACGGCATCTCTCAATATTGGAAAGCCTAGGAGAAGCAAAGATCCTAATACTAAAATAACAGGCAGTGCAGCGGCGAGAGACCCAACACAGCCTAACAAAAAGGAAGCCGACGACGAACCCATCACCGACTTAAAGATTTGGAATATTGGGATAGGTAAATATCGTAATATTGAACATTAGGCAGCGCAGCGACAGGAGCCTCAATGCAACCCAACGAACAGGGAGCCGATGATGGTACCATCACCTACTCCCAAGAAACCCATTTGCTGAAGATTTGGAAGGCTAAGATAGGCAAAGATCCTCGTATTGAAACACCAGGCAGAACAGGGAATGGAAACCCATTAAAGCTTAAGGAACAGGGACCCGACGATGGAACCATTACCGACTTTTTAAAAGGTCGGAAGACTAGACTAGGCAATGAACCTAAAACGATGACATCAGGCAGTGCAGTGACAGGAAAGTCAATGCAGTCTATAGGACAGGGAGCAGACGATGAGATCATCACCTACAAACAAGATGCCCATTTACTGGAGGACCAATGATTGAGGTTATCCAGATAAACCTCCGGAGCGAGACTGCTACACATGCTCTGATGCCTTAATGCAGAAGCCATTGACGACCCGGAACAAAGTCTCAGGACTAAACCATATCAACTACCAATTATTCTATGCTATCGTTGGGTCTCGGCCGAGGACCTGCGTTATTTGTCATAAATATTTGATTTATATATTTTCCACAGAGTTGTCAAAATCGGATGCAACAGTGGTGAGGCAGGGAGAAGGTGGAGCATACCTTGCATCACTTTATCTGCCTTTCGACTCTCCGACACCGCCACCCACGTTGGAGCTGCAACGGCTGGTGGGGAAAGCAAAACAGACAGGAAACGAGGTACTAATAGGGTGTGATGCGAACTCTCACCACATTTCGTGGGGTAATACCAACACTAATAAGCGGGGCCAAACCCTGGCAGAGTTCTTGAATACCAACGACCTAATAACCATAAATATTGGTAACACCGTTACCTTTGTTAATAGGATTAGGGAGGAGGTGTTAGATGTGACGATATGTTTGGAAAATCTGATCGATGAGGTTCAAGATTGGAGGGTCTCCATAGAACACTCTTTCTCTGACCATCGCTACATTAGGTCTAGAATAGCACGGCCAGCGCCGTATCTGATAAACTTCCTGAAGAAGTTGAAAACCACCCGGATAAAATTCGGAAGACTACTCAGAAGAAGACTAGGGCAAGATAATTTAGATTGTCCAAGCATAGAAGACATTGACAAAAATGTCAACAGGGTTACGACTGCACTGGTGGGGTCCTTCTAAGATAGTTGTCCTCTTCGAGAAACATCCAATAAAAACCCTGGATGACCGGGAAGATTCGCAATATTGGGAAAGGGGTCCGCAGACTTTTTAACAGAGCACGTCGTAAAAAAGCGGAAGTTTATTGGGGTGTGTATTACACACGGCTCAAGGACTATAATAAGTTTACCAGAGCGGCAAAACGTGCCTCCTGGAAGCTTTTCTGCGAATAGGTTGATAGCGTTAATGACACCGCCAAAATAAAAAAAGTTTCTCTCAAAAACCCATGTCCAAACTGAAACTTTAGTAGACGATATGGGAGTGAGAGCAGAGACAACGGAGGACATGTTGAAGCTTTTAATGAAAACCCATTTTCCACAGGATACGACGGGACTCACGGAGACACCGGAATCTTGGAATAATGACGTTGATCGAAGGTTTATAATAACGGAATTTATGATGAAGGAATCCATGGCCAAAATGGAATGGCCAAAATTTTCACAGCGTGCCTAGGACTTGTATATACTCCGAAAGACTGGCAGGAGGCAAGGGTGTTGTTTATACCCAAGCCCGGCAAGGCAAGTTATGCGACACCAAAGGCCTACAGACCCACAAGCCTTACGTTCTTTCTACTCAAAACCATGGAACGTATTATGGACACCATGATAAAGTGTAGGACATCCAGCGAACTGCACAAATAGAAATAGCATGCCTATGTCAAGGGAAGGTCGGTGGAGACTGCCCTGCACGAGGTTGTGCATAAAATAGAAGAATCGTTCGAAGCCAAAACGTACACACTGGCGGTTGTACGCCATTGACTTCGAGGGGAATTTTAACAATGTGCGGACCGTCATACTGTTCCACTCGTTAGACCAGTACCGGATCGACCCGGTCCTTAGAGACTGGATAAACCACATGCTAAGGAACAGGTGGATAAATTGTGTGTCCTATGGCATAAATATAAGGGAGAAAGTGGCACAGGGCACGCCACAGGGGGGCATTTTATCACCACTCCTATGGGTGACCACCATAAATGACCTATTACAGATACTGACTGAGGAGGGATTTGAACCCGACGATGTTATAGTACTTCTATGGGGTAAGGATCCGAACGAGCAATGCAGAAGAGCCGAAAGCGTCTTGAATATGGCATATGACTGGGCTGGACCAAGAGGTCTCAATGTTAACCCAAAGAAGACGGAATTATGCCTGTTCACGAGGAAGACGAAGTTGGGTCAATTTAACGCACTACGTTTCCACAATAAGACGGTTTCGATATCTGACTAGGTCAAATGCTTAGGTGTGATCTTGGACAGGTTCAGAAAACATGTTGTCTTGGCATAGGCGGAGCGATGAGGACCACGCCCACTAGGGCACTCCCATTGACATACAGATTAAGTGTGAGGCAGCCACTGCGGCAATGAGACTTAAGGCAGCTCATACCATTGCGGTATAATCGAGGCGACGATAGAAACGTGGAAGGAAGGGAAGAGGTTTCCGAACGGATACCTGAGATGAACCTTGAAGTCGAATGCGAGGCTCTACTGCCATTGGCAAAGTCTATGTTTGACGGAACCCTACTATTGCCATCTGGAAGATATTTTACACGGATGGATCAAAGCTAGAGGACAGAGTGGTACTGGGGGTTTGCTTTGAAAACACAGGGACTGAGATCTGTTTTAGACTGCCTCACATAATACGGTCCTGCAGGCGGAGATCCAGGCGATCACGGAATGCGTGAAGTGGTGTAGTGCTAACGCGAGGACGTCTAGTCTGAACATCTTTACCGACAGTAAAATTGCCATAAGAGCAATAACAAGCAGGACGGTAAGGTCATGAACAGTCTTGCAATGTAAAAAGGAGATTAATGCCTTCTCTGAGAATGGCAAAATCCGCATCGTTTGGGTGACGGGCCATAACGGAGTAAGGGGAAATGAAATGGCAGATGATTTGGCGGTAAAGGCCAGAGGACTGCCGTCAATAAACTTGGCTAGCCCGAAGCCTTTCGGGACGACGCAGTCCGAGTTAAGGGAGTGGGCGACGAATGCGCATGCAACATTGTGGAGCAACGAAACCGTCGGTAGGACGGCGAAAATCCTATGCGGGGTTCCAGATCGTGGGAAGACGAGGCTATTACTGAGAGGAAGCAAGAAGGAGGTCAATATAGCTATTGGTATCATAACGGGACACATAGGACTACGAGCTCATTTATTTAAAATCGGTGCGGCAAGTGATAGCAGGTCATTACCCGACTTTCGCGTAAAACAGATACCGGTATTTAGATGGAGACACAATATCAGACATGAACCAATTTAGGGGAGAGCCATTGAAATTGAATTCTTAACTTAAGATTTTCTTTTTAGAGGTTACCTTATAATTTTTAGAGCGCACTACAAGCCGATTTCTGGCTTAGGTGTATGTCCATAGTGGCATGGGCGGATTACTATCTGCGCCCTTTTATCAACCCAACCTAACCTAACTTAGGAATACTGGAGTTAGTAATAGTATCCCTTAACTATGCGGTTGTTGTTCGTTGTCTTTTACGGTTACTGTACACTATCTAAAACTGTTTGCCACTCAAACCCCATTGAAGTGAAATGCGTAAAAACGTAATACCGTGCCATCGCTAACGACTTCCACGTTTATGCGAATTTAATTTATTTTTGGCATGTGTTGTGTCAAAAATTTGTAATAAATAAAATTTTTCAATTTATTAAACCATCATTAACCCGTCATCAATGTTAATGACCATTTGTTGTTTCCCATGCATTAAGACTTGGCATTCATTTATTTCACTTCTTAACTTCCCATATTTTGCACGAAATGCTGAACAACTTCCATAAATTTGCGATGAGTCTTGGAACTTGTGTTTCTTTTTCAATGGCAAATCATAAAGCAATTAAGGACATGATTTCTAGCAACTTTGTTTCTGTCACATGCAACCTTGACACATGTTGCGTGTTTTGAGTCAACTCAAACAAATGCAAATAACATTGGGGCGCAAACGAATTTCATGGGCTTTTATATAAGGTACCATAAAGTAAAAGGCATTAAGGGAACTAACACAAACTAACAAAATAAAAATTCAAGTTGTAATGTCATTAACTTCGTTCAGGTTGAATAGGGTAAAGTCAGTTTTAGGGATACTTTTTTGAGTAAAGTAGATTTCTCTTATTAAGATATCGCACCACAGGTTCATATAGTGTATCTATTTCAATAGGTACATAGGTGGACATTATGTTCTGGCTATATACCATTCTCGATCTTATGCATTTGCATCTGTATGGGGGGGATGGAGATGCGCAGCAGCAGATGCAGCGCTGACTATATAACAGGGGAGTTCTTCATTGTTGGTGGGTTGGATGTCGTTTTGCTCAAAAGGGTTCTCTGGGCGGGGGGTACCCCGCCCTTCTCTGGAATTTCTGTATACAATGTTAGATCTAAATTGGATTGGAGAACTGGAGCTGGGGTCTTCATTGAATTCCTTGGAATCAGGGAATCTTATTAACTTTGGGACGGGTGCAGCGTATGTTATGCGGAGTTTTTCCCCCGCCCTACCCGGGACCCGGATGGGTCTAAACTGGATGGGAAAACTGGAGCTGGAGTCTTCATCAAATTACTTGGAATTAGGTAAACTTATTGGCTTTTGGTAAACTTATTAGGTAAACTTATTTCGGAGGCCACCGTAGCGCAGAGGTTAGCATGTCCGCCTATGACGCTGAACGTCTGGGTTCGAATCTTGGCGAGACCATCAGAAAAAAATTGTTCAGCGGTGGTTTTGCCCTCCTAATGCTGGCAACATTTGTGGGGTACTATGCCATGTAAAACTTCTCCTCAAAGAGGTGTCGCTCTGCGGCACGCCGTTCGGACTCGGCTATAAAAAGGAGGCCCCTTATCATTGAGCTTAAACTTGAATCGTACTGCACTCATTGATATGTGAAAAGTTTGCCCCTGTTCCTTAGTTGAATGTTCACGGGCAAAATTTGCATTTTTATTGGCTTTTGAACTGGTGCAGAGTATTTTACGCGGAAATCTTTGCGGCACTGAAGGTACTGGATGCGATGAATGCTGGGTTTGTGGCAACTTAGATCGCAATAGGTCTTAGGGAGTCAGGTATATGGCGTTCGTTAAGCTTTTAACATTCTTCTATTCAACTGGGGTAGATGAAGATGCGCCTTGGCGGCATACTATATGCAGCGCGACTGATTATATACCAGGGGAGTCCTTCCTTGTCGATAAGATAGACTTCCTTAAAACCGATCTCTGGCCTTGGGCATCCCGCCCCTCCCGGGACCGTCTGTAAACACGGATGGGTCTAACTTGGATGGGAAAACTGGAGTCTTCATCAAATTACTTGGAATTAGGGAAACCTATTAGCTTTTGGACTGGTGCAGAGTATTTTGCGCAGAGTTCTTCGTGGCCCTGAAGGCACTGGAGACGATGTGTGTTGGGTTTGTGGCAACTTAAATCGCAATATGTCTTAGGGAGTCAGGTATGTGACGTTCGTTAAACTTTTAACATTCTTCTGTTCAACTGGGGTAGATGAAGAAGCGCTCTGGCGGCATACTACATGCAACGCGACTGAGTATATACCAGGGGAGTCCTTCCTTGTCGACGGGTTAGACTTCGTTTTCCTTAAAAGCGATCTCTGGGCTGGAAGCACCCGCCCTTCCCGGAAATCCGTGTAAACACTTATGGGTCTAAATTGAAGGGGAAAACTGGAGCTGTAGTCTTCATCAAATTACTTGGAATTAGAGAAACTTATTGGCTTTTGGACTGGTGCAGAGTATTTTACGTGGAAATTTTTGCAGCCGCGAAGGTACTGGAGACGATGTCGTTGCGGTAGTGGCGGCCGATCAGAATCACGATATACTAAGACAGTCAGACGGCGCTAAAGGCCGTGGCGTCGAGCCATGTTTTAAGATAGGAATTGGTTGAAAGATGCAAAGAACTTCTTCGCACCATGGGAAAGGCTGTCAGGCTATGCTGGGTCCCGGGGAATCAAGGCTTGGCGGGAACTAAGCGGCCGACGTGCTTGCCAGGAATGGAATGTGGATTGCCGCATGATCTTGCTATGGAATCGGTGAGCCTTCCACTGTGCAAGCTTTTGGTGGAAGCCATCTACGAAGACAGGGCGAGTTAGGCATTGGCTGGTACTGTCGGTTGCAGAGTGGCTGGTACTGTAGGTTGCAGAGTGGCTGGTACTGTAGGTTGTAGAGTGGCTGGTACTGTAGGTTGGAGAGTGGCGGGTACTGTAGGTTGCAGAGTAGCGATATACTGTACCGAGTATATCGCGGTACAGGACGTCGCTTGTCCTTTGGTTGTAAAAGCATGATATGAGTCTACTGATAGGGGTCCGACTGATTATTGCAAAGCAAGGTCTTTGACGTCGCGCTGGATGGAAGGAGCGGCAGACTTATGCAGGATGTGCAATGACGAAGATGAGTTGGGAACGATCGAGCACCTATTGGGTAACTGCACCGCAATGGCGGGGCTTTCGTAAAAGAGGCACACATGATCTGAGTACTTACACTAAAAAAAAGTTATCCCACAATTGAATATTTTTCCTTATTTGTAGGACTTAAGCAATGAAAACGAGCCAATGAACCAAACCTTAAAAAAAATATGCTATATTTAAATTTAAGTTCCTCTTTACTGATGGACATGACCATTCGTTTCAAATTTTGATTGATTCTTTTTTTACTTTGTGGATGATTACTCAATTTTTAAATTTTGAACAAGTAAAAGCGTGCCAGGTTCGGCCGGGCCGAATCTTGGGAACCCACCACCATGGATTCTGCTAAAAGTTTATACAAAATAAGTTAAGTTGAAGGGCTTAACCTTACTCTACATACCAAATTTCTGTCAAACCAGCAATAATTACAGCTTCTAGGAACCGAAGAAGGATGATCAAGAGACCGGTTTATATGGGAGATATATCAGATTATAGACTGATTTGGACAGTATTTGGCACAGTTATGGGAAGTCGTAATAGAACACCGCATACAAAGTTTCAGCCAAATGAGGCAAAAATTGCTGCCTGTAAGGTTTCAAGAAGTCAAATCGGGAGATCGATTTATATGGGAGCTACATCAGGTTATAGACCGATTTGGATCGTACCTGGAAGTCATAACAAAACCCTATGTGCAAAATCGTAGCTAGGTTGTTAGGTTAGGTTGAATGGGTCACCTACCAAAGTTGAGTTCACTCGGAGGCCAGTTTGGCCCATTGTGGTACGCAGAGAGAGAAAGGGAATAGAAAGGAAAATGTGAGACTTCGTACTAGAGGTTATACACGAATAAAAAGAAAAATATAAAAGATGGGAGAAGTGGAGAAATCCCGAACGGGAGGTGAAGAACTGCCCTTCGCTACGCAAACACGGACCTACCTACGCCGGAGCCTGTGTCACCCCCCCCCCCCCCCCCCCCCCCCCCCCCCCCCCTTCGGAACCAACCTGTTCCCTTAACAAATCTCAGGAGAGAACACCATCCTCGACCTCACCATCCTCGACCTCACCATCCTCGACCTCACCATCCTCGACCTCACCATCCTCGACCTCACCATCCTCGACCTCACCATCCTCGACCTCACCATCCTCGACCTCACCATCCTCGACCTCACCATCCTCGACCTCACCATCCTCGACCTCACCATCCTCGACCCCACCATCCTCGACCTCACCATCCTCGACCTCACCATCCTCGACCTCACCATCCTCGACCTCACCATCCTTGACCTCACCATCCTCGACCTCACCATCCTCGACCTCACCATCCTCGACCTCACCATCCTCGACCTCACCATCCTCGACCTCACCATCCTCGACCTCACCATCCTCGACCTCACCATCCTCGACCTCACCATCCTCGACCTCACCATCCTCGACCTCACCATCCTCGACCTCACCATCCTCGACCTCACCATCCTCGACCTCACCATCCTCGACCTAAAGGTTTTGAGCGCCGCCATACTGTCCACATAAATTCTGAGTTTCGAGGGCGGAAGGCCCCTTGCCAGATCGTAGCTAAATCGGACAAAAATTGTAGCTGTAAGGGCTCAAGAAATTAAATCGGGAGATCGGTTTATATGGGAGCTACAAAAGGTTATAGACCGATTCGTACCGTATTTAGCACAGTTGTTGGAAGTCATTACATAACACCCCATGCAAAATTTCCGCTAAATCGGACAAAAAGTGAGGTTTGTAAGGGCTCAAGAAGTCAAATCGGGCGATCGGTTTATATGGGAGCTATATCAGGTTATATACCGATTTAGATCGTATTTGACATTGTTGTTGGAAGTCATAAAAGAACACCACGTACAATATTTTGAGCCAAATCGGGCAAAAATTGCGGCTTGTAAGGTCTGAAGAAGTCAAATCGGGAGATCGGTTTATATGGGAGCTATATCTAAATCTGAACCGATAAATCAATCAATCCATGGTTGGTGCGACCGAACTTAATGCGTTTTTACTTGTTTTTTTTTTTTTTTAATTAGTGCATCCTTGGGCCTTTGTGTCACTAAAGCCTTTCCGCGTGATTACAATGAAACGTAATTTAGTTGTGATTAATGCTTTAATCCTAAGTGTTAAGCCAGCAACTCATTAATTTAGTTTGCTTTCGCTTAATGAAAATCCTTCATTAAAATGCGATTAATTAGACTAACCAGCACGTTTGCCGTTATTTCTGATACGGTTGGGTATCTGGCTGGTGTGAAAATTAATTTAACTTGAACGCTACTCTAGAGAAAGAGAAAGGATTTAGGTGAAGAATAAAAGTGATTTGAAATTTAATTAACCCAAAATCGATAACGCTATTGTTCCTGTCATGAAGTGGCTGGTAGACCATGTTGTGGTAAGCTCAGCTGGCTAATACCTCAACATTAACAAAATATTTTTATATCACACTTTAAAATTTTATAATGAGACTGGTAGTCATAAGTAGAGTTCGGATTTATATGCTAAATTGACATTTGGACATCCATTATTTTCCAAATGGGGAGATATTTTTGTATTAAAATTCAACTTTGTAAAACTATATTGACAGCAGAATTTGATTGTGCTTGGCTTTATATAAAATACTACCGCATGTCCCATATAATTGATGGCAAAATTTCGATTTTGCATACAAATCCGGACTCTAGTCATAAGCCATGCGACTGTACTTAAATTAGATGGGCGAGTAAAGGCTCCAATCCATGATGTACGGGGATGCAAGTGGCTAAATATCTGAAAATATCCCGTGAAATGATGAAAAATGTGTTGAAAAACAAACTCCAGGTAAAGCCAGGTTTTAAAAGGTGCGCGATATTACACCAAAGAATAGGATATCAACGAAAGAGGTGAGCTGCTTATTGAATGTATTAAATAAACCGACCTTTATTACCAGAAACAGGCAGGAGGTACTAGATGATATCTTTGTATCAGAGAATATCAGCGAAGGATATGTAACTGGGTAGTGTTAGATGACCACAACTTATCTTATCATAGTTATAATACCTTCAACCTTGGAGCAAATACCGCAGAAGTTGTCCCTCGGTCAACACAGACCAATGTACTAAACGAGTATCAAGCTAGACTCAGAGCAGGCTATTCAACAGTGGACAGTACATTCAATATGTCGTCTATAGTTCACCAAAAATTGGCAAAGAAGAAAACGTCCGCAGCTTTCGATTGAATATTATTATATTTATTGCAATATTTCTCAAAATCGGACAAACATATATATGGGAGCTATATCGAAATCTGGACCGATTTCGTCCCAACTCATATATTAGTTGCCCAAAAAGTAATTGCGGATTTTTCATATAGTCGACGTTGACAAATTTTTTCACAGCTTGTGACTCTGTAATTGCATTCTTTCTTCTGTCAGTTATTAGCTGTTACTTTTAGCTTGCTTTAGAAAAAAAGTGTAAAAAAGTATATTTGATTAAAGTTCATTCTAAGTTTTATTAAAAATGCATTTACTTTCTTTTAAAAAATCCGCAATTACTTTTTGGCAACCCAATATATTGTGGTAGGCATCGAGGAAAGCGTTGTGCACAATTTTGGAAGGATTGGTCAATAAATACGCATGCAGTGGCTCTAGAAGTGAAAATCGGGCGATATGCATATATGACAGTTATATCTAAATCTGAACCAATTTCTATGAAATTCAATTTTAGATCCTTCCTGCCAAATTTCGAGAGAATCGGCTAACAAATGAGTACTTCATTGCATGGATCGATCAAAGCTAGAGGACAGAGTGGGCCTGGAGGTCTATATTGAGAACTCAGGGACTGAGATCTGTTTTAGACTGCCTGACCGGTCCTACTGCCTTACAGGTGGAGATCCGGGCGATCACGAAATGCGTGAAGTGGTGTTAACGCAAGGACGTCGAGTATGAACATCTTTACCGACAGTAAAATTGCCATAAGGATAAGGTGGTAAGGTCACGAACAGTCTTGCAGTGTAAGAAGGAGATTAACGCCTTCTCTGAGGATGGCAAAATCTGCATCGTTTGGGTGCCGGGCCATAACGGAGTAAGGGGAAAAGAAAATCCTGACGATTTGGAGGCCAGAGGACTGCCGTCAATGAACTTGGTTAACCCAAAGCTTTTCGGGTCAACGCAGTCCGAGTTAAGGGAGTGGACGAAGAATGCCCATGCAACATTGTGGAATAGCGAAACGGTCGGTAGGATCGCAAACATCCTATGGGCGGATCCAGATCGTAAGAAGACGAGGTTATTACTGAATGGAGCAAGAAGGAGGTCCGTATAGCTATTGGTGCGATAACGGGACACATAGGACTACGAGCTCACTTATATTAAATCGGTGCGGCAAGTGATAGCATGTGCTGGGCATGTGGGGAAGATGATGAGATGTTGGAGCATTTCCTTTGTCATTGCCCGGCTTTCGCGTCTAACAGATACCGGCAATTAGGTGGAGACACAATACCAGACATGAACCAACTTAGGGGAGTGGTATTGAAAACAATTAAGGATTCAGTAAGTAGCACGGAATTCCTTACTTAAAAATTTTCTTTTTAGAGGTTACTTTAAGTCGATTACTGGCTGGCCATAGTGGCATGGGGTGGATTCATATCTGCACCCTCTTTTCAACCTAATCTAACCTATTGCATTATTTCTCAAAATCGGACTAACGTATACACGGGAGCAATATCTAATTCTGAACTGATTTCGACTAAACTTTATAATTATTGTGAAAGTCGTCGAGTTGAGCGTTGTACAAATTTTTGGGAAGATTGGTCAATAAAAGAGCTTGCTGTGGCTCTAGTAGTGAAAATCGGGCGATATAGACATATGCGAGCTATATCTAAATCTGAACCGATTTCTATGAAATTCACCAGTAATATCGAAAGTCATGAGATAATCCTTGCTATCAAAATAAGAGACGGACAGACAGATGGACAGACGAACAGACAGCCAGACGGACAGACAGACAGAAAGACAGACGGACAGACAGACGGACAGACAGACGGACAGACAGGCAGACAGACAGACGGACAGACAGACAACTGGACAGACAGACGGACAGACAGACATACGGACAGACAGACAGCTGGACAGACAGGCGAACAGACAGACGGACAGACAGACGAACATTGCTAAATCGAATCAGAAATTGATTCTGTGTCGATTGGTATACTTATTAATGGGTCTTACTCTCTTCCAAATGCACTAAGTTATAATACCCTGAGCCAGAGTAGTAGTGTGGGATATAATTATAAGAATGAATAAACTAAATCTACTACCATGAAATAAAGTGGAACCTCGGCGTGTAGGGGTTAATTTCGGCACACATTCCGCACGACTATCTAGATCTGAAAAGGAAGTGGAAACTTAAGAGGACATACTGGTCAAGTGGATCACGAAGGCCCTTAATGACTTGCTTATGTTAGCGTGTCCTAGAGTTAGAGCAATGGGCGAACAGTGATCTCCATTGTGGAGCCCAGAACTGTTCGTTATACGGAAGGGTTGCAGAACGCTTTTCAACTGGGCAAAGCCATAAGGGCATCACACGGTTGGGAAGTCTATAAGGCTCAGTTAAGACAATACAAGAGCGAGCTGAAATGGAACAAATTCTGTGTGGAATTCTGCAGCTCTGTAGAGGATACATATGAGGTCTTTGGGCTATGGAAGATTCCATACTCGAAACCTATTACTTAGGGACACATTTGGAAGTCATAGTATATATAGACATTGTCTAGTGTGGAAACTCTCCGATGGACAATGTGGAGCCAGAAGAGGTTCTCACTGATATGCATTCGACGGAGATAGGTTAAGTTAGGTTGAAAAGAGAGTGCAGATATTAATCTGCCCCATGCTACTATGGACATACAACTAAGCCAGTAGTCGGCTTGTTGTGTGCTCTAAAAAGTCACCTCTAAAAAGAAAATGTTAAGTAAGGAATTCCGTGCTACTTACAAAATCGTTAATTCGACGCAGATTGTAGACAAAATGGTGTCTGAGTCTAAGATCCTAATGCTAGCGATATTTATGAGGTACTGTAGCATCTGGTATGGTGGTCATCTCCACAAAGAGGTGTCGCACTGCGGTACGCCTTTCGAATTCGGCTATAAAAAGGAGGTCAATTATCATTGAGTTTAAACTGGAATTGGGCAGCACTCATTGATATGAGGTTGTTTGCCCCTTAATGGAATGTTCATGGTCAAATTTACACTTGCTTAGATCCTTTTAACGATAAAAAGTTTCGACTCCTTTACGTCGCCAGACACTGATAATGTTTCAATGCAAATTTGCCCATGATCATCCCATAAAGGAATAGGGCAAATTTTTCACAAATCAATGAGTGATGTCCGATTCAAGTTTAAGCTCAATGATAAGGCGCTTCCTTTCTATGGCCGAGTAGAAACGGATTGCCTCATTGTGACACCTCTTTGGGGAGAAGATTTTACATGGCCGAGATACCATTTTTTCAAAGGGCATAGTTCCTCACATATGGTCACCTCGGTATTTCGAAAAATTGATCGGGCTGCCAAATCTTCATTTGTGCTCCAATTTTAAAAATTCCGAAAGAGGCATTTTAATGAATTTTGTAAATAAGATCGGGAAGGATTAATTTTTTGTTTTTAAGGACACTTTTATTGGCAAAATTTACAAAGAATTACTAAGAATCTCTATTACGAAAGAGGCCTAGGAATTTAACATAACACCTAACACCTCAGCTCTAACCAATTTAAATTTCAAAGAGGTATCTCTACCTGTTCTCACATAGCATATTTGTTATTATAACCACCGCCGTAGGATAAGGCGTTCCGTTTGCAACACATCGACTCTATAAAGTATATATATTCTTGATCGTCGTAAAAATCTACGACGATCTAGCCATGTCCCTCCGTCTGTCCGTCTGACCCCCATATAGACCGATCCGCCGATTTAGGGTCATAGGCCCAAAAAAGCCACATTTATTATACGATTATGCTGAAATTTTGCACAGTAAGACGTTACTTTATAGTTTTTAGAGCGCACAAGAAGCCGATTTCTGGCTTAGGTGTATGTCCATAGTGGCATGGGGCAGATTAATGTCTGTACCCTCTTTTCAATCTAAGCTAACCTATCTAGACTTGATTAGGCTACCGTTTTGCTGTCGTTGACTAAAACAAACGTCTCAGTCATTGTGCCCGACATGACAGGTCACTTTTTGATCGGTAAACATGCTGACAGACTGAAGGTTGCAAATAACGACTTCTGCAGAAGCTGTGAGTATGTCGAGGAAGAAGATACTATAGAACATCAGCTGTGTGTGTATCACGCACTGGCAGTAGGAAGGAGTTCCACTTTAGGTTCTTATTTCCTTGAGAACTTTTCTGATTTAGCGGATGGAAACATTCGCTAGTTGTTGGATTTTTAAAGCGATCTGGATGGTTCAATGGTAGGAACTAGAAAGCATCTTCCTTCTCCAGTTCCTGTGGTATCATATCGAACAAAAACGTGAGTATAATGGCAGACTGCCAATTTAACCTAACGAAACCTGGATACTAAAATCATATTTTGGTATATGTCAAATGAATTGATCAGTAAGAATAAGTTCCGTCCAAGGGTAAATGGTATACAAATCACGCTTTTAAAGGCGTTGATACCATCTCTTCATTAAAAAAAACAGGCTCATCCGTTTTTGAGACTTTAACAAATAAACACTCATAAAATTTTGCAGTTATGGGTAATAGCTACAATTCAAGGCCATTGGGTTACATTAATGCGTTGAAATTCTTACTGGCATTAACATTGGTTATCCACTCATTTATACTGACGATATGACGAGTATTTGAGACATGCAAAGCTACCCAGCAGGCAGTGGTGTAGTTTTTGCAAACCCCTCGAAAGCAAACAAAGTAGACGAAAGTAATCTTCAAATATCTTGCCTACACATCCTTTTTAAACATTCCCTTTTATAAATGTAATAACCAACATCATTTTAATCGTTCTCTTTAATTTTTAAATTTCTATTAAATTAATTTTTCCAGACAAGCTATCAATAACACGCCACTCACTCACTCACGGTCCCTTTCAAGTTTTGTGGCTGTGCGGTTAAGCCTTTGAATATTCCTGGCTGCGAGAGAGAGAGAGAGAGAGAGAGAACATAACAACAATTTGACTTCCCATGGCTGCTGGTGGATTGTCAAATTAGTCCAAGGGCCACTTGGATTTCCATAAACAATTTTATGATGTTTGTCTTGCTCCGCATTTCCAGCTCTGGCCCATCCACACATTCTGGCCGGCAAGGACGAGGGGTGTGTTAGGACATACCTAATCGGTTCTGTTTGTTGCCTTTGTGGACGATGTGCTAAGATGGAATTAATTTATGAGCATAATTTATATTGGTTAATAACAACACGTCCATGTTGTGGCATAAAAATAGATTTTCTTGTTGCCTGCTTATTTGCCAGCCAGTCAGTCAGCCAGCAGTCTTCTGGGAGGTGGCAAATATGAGCTGGTAAACGAGCGAGTGAAATTTATTTATTGCTGTGTCACAAAGTGTTCTTCCGATAAGGACGAGGGCAGCATTTGTGTCGACCGGGCGACCGACGGTTGTTTTATTAAATCTGTGCCCAAGGACATGTCAACCACTGAAAATAATAAAGTCTAAGGAGATACTGTGACCCTTTTCCGCCACTTCTGGGGCCACACAAAGCGTTGGAAATGTAATTTCCAGCCAGGGGTTCTGTTAAATTTCATGCAAATTTCCGCCAGCATGGCTTAATGTGTTTGCCTATGATTACAATCTAATTTGGATTTCAGTGAATTATGGTTTTGTATTAACACTTCAATTTTGGCAAAAGATTGGCCCGTATCCAAAATAAATTAAGCTGTGCTTCGAGTACTCCATACAACCTCATAGAGATGAGTAATTAGGCAGAAAGTTAAAAACAATAAGGAAAGCCTTAAAATGGACGGTGAGGAATACAATATTGCAAATGCGAATTTGCCCATGAGCATTGCACTAAGGAACTGGGGTAAACATCTCTCAAATCACTGCGTGCACTCCGATTTCAATCTAAAGCTTAATTATAAGGGGCCTCCTTTTTGTAGTTCCGTGCTTCTTACAAAATCCTTAGTTGTTTTCAATACCACTCCCCTAAATTGGTTCATGACTGATATTGTGTCTCCACCTATGTGCCGGTATCTGTTGGACGCGAAAGCCGGGCAATGACAAAGGAAATGCTCCAGCGTCTCATCATCTTCCCCGCATGCCCTACACATGTTATTACTTGCCCCACCGATTTTACATAAGTGAGCTCGTAGTCCTATGTGTCCCGTTATGATACCAAAAGTTATACTGACCTCCTTCTTGCTTCCTCGTCTCGTCTTCTCACGATCTGGATCCCCCCATATGATTTTCGCCGTCCTACCGACCGTTTCGCTGTTCCACAATGTTGCATGCGCATTCGTGGGCCACTCCCTTAACTCGGACTGCGTCCACCCGAAAAGCTTCGGGTTAACCAAGTTTATTGACGGCAGTCCTCTGGTCTTCACCGCCAAATCTTCTGCCCTTTCATTTCCCCTTACTCCGTTATGGCCCAGCACCCAAACGATTCGGATTTTGCTATCCTTAGTGAAGGAGTTTATCTCCTTCTTACACTGCAAGACTGTTCGTGACCTTACCGTCCTGGTTGTTATTGCGCTTATGGCAATTTTACCGTCGGTGAAAATGTTCACACTCGACGTTCTCGCGTTAGCACCATACCTTTTCACGCATTTCGTGATCGCCCGGATCTCCGCCTGCAGGACCGTAGGACCGGTCAGGCATTCTTAAACAGATCTCAGTCCCTGGGTTCTCATTGTAAACCTCCAGGCCCACTCTGTCCTCTATCTTTGATCCATCCGTGTAACATGATCTTCCAGATGGCAGTACTAAGGTTCCGTCAATCGAAAACTGTGCCGATGGCAGCAGTGCTTCGCACTCGACTTCAAGGTTCATCTCAGGTATCCGATTGGAAAACTCTTCCCTTCCTTCCAGGTTTCCTATCGTCGCCTCGATTAAAGCGCGATGGTATGAGCTGTTCCCATCCACAATCTATTCTCCCATCGCCTTAAGTCTCATAGCCGCAGTGTTTGCCTCACACTAAATCTGTATGTAAATGGTTCGGATATCTAGAATAGTCTCCAGTGCCCTTGCGGGCGTGGTCCTCATCGCTCCGCCTATGTCAAGACAACATGTTCTCTGAAGGCTTATGGGTCTGTAGGCCTTTGGTGTCGCATAACTTGCCTTGCCGGGCTTGGGTATAAACATCACCCTTGCCTCCTGGCAGGCTTTCGCAGTATATGCAAGACCTAGGGACCCTGGAACCATCCAGATCGCTTTAAAAATCCCAACAACTTGCGAATGTTCAGATCCGCTGAATCAGAGGTTCACAATGAAATGAGAACCTAAAGTGAAACTCCTTCTAACTGCTAGTGCGGGTTAGAAGGATTTATAGTCTCTTCTTCTTCGATGTTCTCACAGCTTCTTCAAAAGTCGTTACTGTCAACCTTCAGTCTGTCAGCATGACATGACGGACACAATGACTAAGACGTCTGTCCTAGCCAGTGAGAGCAAAGCGGTAGAACTCTTCAAGTCTAGATTAGATAGCAGCCCCCTCTTTGTGACCATCTATCTTTCATTGCCTACGGGCCTTATCCTGAAAACTTAGCTTACATATCGCTAGAGGCATACCCACAGATTCCAATATCACGGCAGTGTGTGGGGTAATTCCTAGTCTCGCAATCTCGTCCGCTTTATAATTCCTTGAGATATCTCTGTGGCCCGGCACCCAGAACAGGTGAATTTTGAACTTTTCAGCCATCTCGTTATAAGTCGAGCGTTTTTGCGTCCGGAAATACGTTCTCCAGAGATTTGATGGCTGAGGGGTCGCAGAAATTTGTCTAGCCACAATGTCTAGGGCCATTTGAGGTAGCATTGAAATCAGGGCATCAGATCATGTTGTCCTCAGTGCGGATGTGATGAACAAACAAGCCATGGTTTGGATCAGGTTTTGCTATTGAACAGTAGGTGGACTTTTGAAGCGCCGTCCACCAGACCACAACACCATATACAATAACTGCCATGTGGACTGATCTCTCGATTTAAGGCTTTGGACCCATAAAAGGCGCATTTCTAGTCCGATGTCGCCGAAATTTGGGACAGTGAGTTGTGTTGAGCCCTTCGACATTCTTTTTCACTTTAGCTTAGATCGGTTCAGATTTGGATATAGCTGCCATATAGACCGATCTTACGATTTAAGGCTTTGGGGCTATTAAAAGCGCATTTATTGTCCGATTTCCCCTAAATTTGGGACAGTGAGTTGTGTTAGGCTCTTTGACATTTTTCTGCAAATTGGTTCAAATCTGTCCAGATTTAGATATAGCTGCCATATAGACCGATATCTCGATTTAAAGTCTTGGCCCCATAAAAGGCGCATTTATAATCCGATTTCATTGAAATTTGACACAGTGACTTATTTTAGGCTTTTCGACATCCGTATCGTATATGGTTCAAATCGGTTTATTTTTAGATATAGCTATTAAAAAGATATTTTTGTTCAAGACTACGATATAGCTGGGGCATTTTTCACCGGATTGTGACAAAAGGTGGTTTCCATATATACCCGAGGTGGTGGATATCCAAAGTTCGGCCCGGCCGAACTGAATGTCTTTTTACTTGTTTTACCAGTTTTTTTGTCGATTTTCTCCCATTGTGCGGCAGTGGTCGCAGCAATATCATTAAATTCAATGCATTGAATAGTATTATACTCAATTAATAGAAGGTGGATTATTAAATCGCCGTCCTCCAGACCACAACACCATATAACATTATAGGTCAGACAATTGCTGTATATAGCTAGCGCATGACTCGCCGTTTAAGCCCCCAACAGTAGGTGGCTTTGGAGCGCTGTTCACCAAACCAAAACACCATATACACGTAGGTCTGTCAACTGTGCTATACACCCAATCCATGACACGGGGGTTAAGCACCCAACTTTTGCCATTAGCCTTTTCCCAGCTGTAGTTACCTTTTTCGGCTTTTCCAAAATGTGGGGATTTAAGGCCAAACGACGCGGGTATTTCGCTCTTTCAGCGAGTGAATTATTTCCTTCCCCCAGGGAGGCGGTTGCCACTGAGGGGAATTTGTATCTACTGCTGAAAATAAAAACAACAACAGCGGTTTCGAAGCCATCGACATTGTTGTTCTAGATGAACCGTAACACAATGAAGCTGGAAAAAAGCCAGCCAATTTAAGGAAAAAAATAACCTTGAAAATAACTTTGAAATAGAGCACGACACATGAAGAGATGTTGACAACGGCTGAGGGGTTTAGCTTGTGGCAGCCAAAATTAAATATCCCTATTCCAATTCGAATGTGGATTTGATTTCAAGACTACAAAATGAGATGCTATGAACTGTAGGCCCCGCAGATGGGAGGTTAGAGAGAAACGTAATGAGTAGAGCTGCTGATGAGTAGCCTGACCGGTATGAAATGTCTACAGAGTGGCATGTTACGTGTGGTCAAATCCATCTGTTGTCTGGCAGTTTCTTTTAGTAATCAATAAAAAATTGACCATTGACCAAATAATACTCTTCCTCCTTTGGCAGAAGTATTAACGTTAATAATAAATACCTCTATTTAGACAGATTTTGGCCCTGATCACTTTTCGCGGATAAACGTCTAGACGACTTAAAGACAAAACATAAAAAAAAATGTTCAGACAAATCGGTTTAGAATTGTCACAAAGGGAAAGATGAATTAACCATACCCCTTGGTTTCCTCATATTAAATTGTTTACAAATATTAAAATGTTTTTCAAGGACAAACAGCATCAGATTGTTCAATATTTGAACAATACGTATTTGTAACACATTGTTTAATCTTTCATTCTGACTAATATGATGTCCTATAGTGTGATTGGTATCCGTAAGGATAACTAGACTGCCAAACTTTCAGATAAATGGCAGAACATTAGCAAAGAATGCTAAAGCACATTGTTTCCCTTGAAAGATGAAGTTTGCTCGAGTAAACCTCATTTACATAGGCACGCAATCATAAACCTCATCAAAATCATGGACTTTATTCAAGATGGCCATAGAAGAGCAGCAGCAGCAGCAGCAACATGGTACTCCATATTTCAATGGAATTCATTTTGTGTGTATGAGTGTGTACTCAAGTATCCTGACATCCACACATTTTGTGGGATATCACACAAGGATTTCATTGCATGACAGCAGAGCAGGCGAATTGGGATGTGATCCGAATGGGGGAAAATACACAACGACAAGGATCCAACAAATAAAATGAATTTGATAGCAAATCGATAGCAGGTCAAAAGTGAATGAATTGAGTTTACAAAAGTAAATAAACCAAGGCTGAAGCCACAACACCAGCAGCCAGCAGCCAGCATTCAACAGCAACAACAAAAACAACCTCGACAGACACTTCAAATACACTACCACTTTGGCACACATTCCCTGCCACATACGTTTGAGTTTACATGACCAGCATAAATATTTTGTTAGATGCTTGGCAACCCACAACCATTGACTTTTATGAAGAGCCATCCTCTTTGTTTTACATCTGGGTGAGTGTATTGGATTATGTCCATGTGTACGTGTGTGAGTGTGTGTGTGTAAATGCATGCCTTGAGAGCGTTCAACAAGATTTTGCCTTCTTTTGTTATCATGTTCCATAAACTTTTGGTGGCCTTTACAAATAGTATGTCGATGAGGAAAGCTCGTGTGAGTCCGTCCGTATGTTTCGATGTCAGAAATGGCATACTATATTTGTATATATAAAAGCGACCTCCCGATTTTTCTTTTTGAGCCTCTCAAGGGTGCAATTCTTGTCCGATGAGGTTAAAATTTTTTCACTATGACCTCCTACATCTATGCCAAGAAAGGCTGGTAACGGACTTCAACCTGAAACGTGGTTCTGTTGAAAGCGGAGGTAAGTTCAGTAGTCTTCAGAGTCATTCTAAGGACCCACAAACCTTAAATTTGAGGGCATCGCCAACACGTTCCTCTAGCAAGGGCTGAAACGCTGGGTCGCGAATTATCTGTGTGGTCGCCAGTCATTTGTGGAATTTAGGGATAAAAAGTCGAACTATTGGTTTGCCCAAAAAGTAATTGTCGGTAATATAGTAGTAATATAGTCGGCATTGGCAAATTTTTTCAACGGCTTGTGACTCAATACCATAGAGTGTTCCCCAAGGTGGGGAGATCGGTTTATAAGGGAGCTACATCTTAATGTGAACCTCAACGAGCTACATCAATATTAAGCATTTGTGCAAATTTTCAAGGGGCTAGCTTTACCCGTTCGATCGCTATCGTGATTTCGACAGACGGTTGGATGGACGGACGGAAAATTTTGCATACAATCTCGCGAACACCTCAGCTCTAACCTTTTCAAATCTGTAACTCCAACATGTTAAATTACTTAAAGGTGTAGAGAGCACCTGCATTTCCCTATCACCTAATAATAAGACGTCGCACAGTGGGAGAAAATGGAAATTCTCTATGGCAGCTATATTTAAATATAGCCTGGTAATACAACTCACTGTTTTAAATTTAGCAAAGTCTGGTAATAAATGCGCCGGTTATAGGTTTAAGACCCTAAATCGGCATATCGGCCTATATGGCAGCTATATGTAAATATGGTCCTATATTCACCATATTCGGGTGAGATATCGAGGCACCTAGTTTAACTTACTGTTTCAAATTTCAGCAAAATCAAATTTCAGATATACCCTAAAGCTGAAGATCGGCTTCTATGGCAGTTATAGCTTAATATAGACCGATCTGGATCATATTCGGGAAAGATGTTGGGAGTTTTGCGGTATATTCCCATGTTCATTATCATCGACCTGATGTCCTCGCTTTATGTGAAACCCAGGTGGATGAGGATTCTGATCCACAGGATTTTCGCATTCCAGGGTATCACACTCTATCTCTTTTTATCCCCCACAGAGGCCATGTGCTATAAGTACGTAATGATATAGTGTTCCATTGGCAGCAACACTCGGACTCACAAGATCCGGAATTTAATTCCATTTGGGTTAAATTTAGGATTGGAACACACGTACTTTACTTCGGGTTTATATATAGAAGTCCAAACTCGGAAAGGGAGGTTTCCTTAAGCGGCTTTGACTCCCTTTCTGACTCAATTACTACAGTATTAGAGTATTTTCCGGACAGTGAAATCGTCTTTGCTGGCGATTTCAATGTCCATAACTCCTTAATGTCCTTGCGTCTCTTGGTAATTCCGAACACTGCACCATTTCACGTCCCTTTCGTATTCTGCTTCTCGCACGAGAGTTTACCTGGCGCGTTGGAAGGTTGCGAACGTGTAGGCCCATCCCCAAAAAAGATGGGGCGAACAGCCCTGCGAATTACCGGCAAATTGCGATAAGCTCTGCGCTGTCCTAGGTTATGGAGAGTATGGTTAACCATCATCTTGTCAGATGCTTAGAGTCCGATGGCCTTCTTAGCGATAGACAGTATGGGTTCCGCAGAAATCGCTCTACGGGAGACCTAACGGCATTTTTGCCGGGACGATGGAGTCGCTCTATCCACCAGTTTGGTGAGAGTAAGGTCGTTTGGATATCTTCAAGGCATTTGATAGAGTCTGGCACGGTGAACTTTTATCAAAGCTCGTCGCTTTTGGAGTCGGTAATAACTTCGTTCGATTTATATCGAGCTTTCTCAGAGATCGCACTATACGAGTTGTTGTAGATGGGTTCTCATCCGATGAGTTTACTTTGACCGCAGGTGTGCCACAAGCCTCTGTCCTTTCCCCATTCCTTTTTCTTATTTTCATTGACGATCTATTGGGTCAGACTTCGAATCTAGTCTATTCATTTGCCGATGACAGTAGCCTGTGTCATTCATATTCGTTCGACCCTAGGCCCAGTCCTCAAGAAATTGCGCACAGGAGGCGCATTATCGATGAGACGCTCTCCCAGGATTTGTTGGCCATTTCCGAGTGGGGTGGAATGAACAGAGTAGACTTTAGCGCCCGGAAGACGCAGTGCTATTTCTTGTCTCACAAGTGATTCACTGACCCACTTCGATCGTCGATATCTATCGACGGTATAGGTATTGAACAATCAGATTCTCTTGATGTTCTGGGCATGAAGATACAATGTGATGTCCGTTGGTCAAAACTCGTATTCGAAGTGTCGAAAGAAGCATTCAAGTGTTTGGGCTTTCTTAAGCGGTGCAAGAAATATTTCACCTCTTCTAATCTTCTCAATATCTATACTACATACATCAGGCCAAGGGTGGTATATAACTGTCATACACGGGCAGGAGCTCCAAAATCATCCTTGGAGCTACTTGACCGTGTTCAACGGATAGCGATGGTATTGATTGGGGACAGTAGGGTATCCAACTCTATTGCTACTCTTGAACATCATCAGATTGTGGGTAGCGTTGTATTGCTCTATCGTTATTTTCATTATTTTCATGGCATGTGTTCCAGGGATATTCGTCTTCTTATCCCTGACGTTAGGATGTTCACCAGAAATACTAGACTTGCCAGGAACTCACACCCGTTTTTAAATGATTGGCCAGTTGACCGAATTACCGCATTACCGAGAGAATTAATTTTTCGCCCGAACCATTCGTATGCGGAATCGACTTCCGGCCAATGTCTTTCCCATCGACTTCCGGCTAATGTCTTTCTCCCTCTTTCCCCCCTCCAACTCTTAACTTTCTTAATTGCCACTGCATATATAGGGGACATCCTCTGCGTGTTGGTTACGTGAAAAAAATATGGCAGCGATAGCCAAATACAGTACGATGTGGCCCATTCAAGAACTTAACCTGCGTAGAAGAAATACGAGTCTGTGCAAAATTTCAACGCAATATCTGAAGTTATAAAGACTGTAGCGTGATTACAACTGACGGACAGGCACACGGACATCGTTAAACCCTCTTAGAATTCTAGAACGATCCGAAATATATATACTTTGTAGGATCGTAAATGGATATTTCGATGTATAACAAACGGAATGACTAAATGAATATACCCCCTATCCTATGGTTATGGGTATAAAAACCCATCCGCAAGTTAAACCCCAGGCTTATCAGACCATGTGTAACTTATTTTCATCCCATTTGAATATATGGTAAGAAATCAAGAATCTCAAAATTTAAATTTGCAATCCAGCATTTAATTAAAAATAATTTTATAACCACATTAGAATGCATTGTTGTCCAACATGTGTGGGAAACTTAATTCTCATTCAAACAATCCACAAACACAATGGCATACCAATCATCAACTTCATTCGACATCAACAATAAAATTGAATACCTTTCATTTAATCTGGTAACGAAGAAGTTTTATATGCTCCTTTAACCCCTGGGAATTAAAATTGGGTTTGGAAACTTTTTAATTTCCAAATGTTTGGCTCTTTCGAGGCAGATGAATGCAACACATACTCGTTCATCATCCTTCCAACCGCAAATGATTTTCGTTTGTGTTGCGAATTAATTATCAAGAACTTCGTTGGGCTGAATTTCTTTTGGCAAAGTGAAATAGATCATTAATTGCCAGATGATATTCCTCTGACAGTTGGTTTTGTTGGTCCTGGGATTTCCAATTCATGTCCCACAAGCACAAGGTTTCCCCCAAATGGCATTGGTTATGTGGCATAGATAGATTTAGCAAAGTCAACATATCGTTATGTGTGGCTTCTGTGTGCAATGCTATGTGCCTGTGTCTGTGCCTGTGGCTGATGTCGGTTGTGCGTTTTGTGTAAAAGGATATGCCGCATAAATTACAACTCATTTGAATATGAGTTGATTTGGATGTCAGGCGTTAAATGATGTCAATCTGTGTTGACACATTTGCATAAATTAACAGACATTTGAACTTTCAAAGTAAATAATGACATAGATTGGATCCGAACATGAGAAAGATCCATGTAGATTTATCATTAACTGTGTTCCGAATTAAATGTCTCATTAAAGAGGAAGTTGGTGATTAGAAAAAATTATTTGCCTTCCGAAACCAGTAGCAAAGTATGGGGGCCTTACCATTTACAATTGCTTGAAGTATTGATAGGTCAGGCGTTTCAAATTCTCAGATGATTCATTTCAATTGCTTGAGATTTGGTTTGAATTTATAACATTTGTAATAGATACTTGTTGAGGCTACCCTTAGGCAGAGATTAGCATGTCCGCCTATGATGCCCATCGCCTGGGTTCAAATCCCAGGGTGAACATCAGAATATTTTCAGCGGTGGTTATCGCCTTACAAATGCTGGCGACAATTGTGAGGTACTATGCCATGTAAAAACTTCTCTCTAAAGAGGACTCGACTTTCGGACTTGGCTATAAAAAGGAGGCCCTCTCATTGATATGTGAGAAGTTCGTACCTCTCCCTTAATGGAATGTTCATGGGCTAAATCTGCATTTATTTGTTGAGTTGTAGGTAATTCCGCTTCTTGGGAAATTTTTCTAACCACCACCATTAGAAAGGGGGTATATTGAGTGAGACACTCCGTTTGCAACACACGAAAATATCTATTTCTGACCCTACAAAGTATATATATTTCGGATCGTCGTAAAATTCTAAGACGATTTAATGATGTCCGTCAGTTGTAATCACGCTTTAACAAGTAAAAAGTCGTTAAGTTCGGCCGGGCCGGACTTTGGATACCCACCACCTCGGGTATCGGAGTATGTAAACCACCTTTATTCAAAATATTGCATATCTTATGTCCCATAGCAGTTATAACGAAATATGTTCCGATTTGGACCAAATACTAATAAGTACAAGTCATTGCTCAATTGTGTATAACTAAATATTGGTCTTTTTAGCAGCTATATCTAAAAATAAACCGATCTGAACCATATACAACATGGATGTCGAAAATCCTAACATAAGTCAATGTGTCAAATTTCAGGTAAATCGGATTATATATGCGCCTTTTTTGCGGCCAAGACTTTAAATCGAGATATCGGTCTATATGGCAGCTATATGCAAATCTTGATCGATCTAGACCAAATTGCAGAAATATGTGGAGAGCCTTAACTCAACTCTCTGTCCTAAATTTCGGCAACATCGGACTATTAATGAGCACTTCATGGGCCCAAAACTGGACCGATCTGAGTGAAATTGAAGAAGGATATCGAATGGCTTAACACAACTCAATGTTCAAAATTGCGGGGACATCGGACTATAAATGCGCTTTTTATGGCCCCAAAACCGAGATATCGGTCTATAAGGCAACTATATCCAAATCTGGACCGATCTGTGCCATAATGCAGAAGTATATCAAGAGCTTAACTTAACTCTCTGTTCCAAATTTAGACGACCTCGGGCAACAAATTGCGCCTGTTATGGGCCCAAAATCTTAAATAGAGAGATCGGTTTATATGGAAGATATATCCAAATCTGATCCGATCAGGGCCAAAACCTTAAAGGGTCTAACACAACTCACTGTCACTGTCATTCAGCAAAATCGGATAATAAATGTGGCTTTTATGGGCCTAAGACCCTAAATCGGTCTATATGACAACTATATCCAAATCTGGACCGATCTGGGTTAAAGTGAAGAATGATATAGGCCCTTTAATGGGCCTAAGTCTCTCAATATGAGGATCGGTCTATATGGCAGCTATATCCAAATCTGGACCGATCCGGACCAAATTAACAAAGAATGTCGAAGGGCCTCACATAACTCACTGAATTTCATCAAAATCGGATAATAAATATGGCTTTTATAGGCCTAAGGCCCTAAATCGGAGGATCGGTCTATAGGCATCTATATCAAAATCTGGACCGATCTGGACCAAATTGACGAATGATATAGAAGGGCCTGACATAACTCACTGCCCCAAATTTCAGCAAAATCGGATAACAAATGCTCCTTTAATGGGCCTAAGTCTCTCAATCGGAGGATCGGTCTATATGGCAGCTATATCCAAATGTGAACCGATCTGAGCCATATTGACAAATGATGTCGAAGGGTCTAACTCAACTCACTGTCACTGTCATTCAGCAAAATCGGATAATAAATGTGACTTTTATGGGCCTAAGACCCTAAATCGGAGGATCGGTCTATATGACAGCTATATCCAAATCCGGACCGACCTGGGTCAAATTGACGAAGGATGTCGAAGGGCCAAACACAACTCACTGTCCCAAATTTCAGCAAAATCGGAAAATAAATGTGGCTTTTATGGGCCTAAGATCCTAAATCGGAGGATCGGTCTATATGTCAGCTATATCCAAATCTGGACCGATCTAGGCCAAATTGACGAAGGATGTCGAAGGGCCTAACACAACTCACGGTCTTATATTTTAGTAAAATCGGATAATAAATGTGGCTTTTATGAGCCTAAGTCCCTCAATCGGAGGATTGGTCTATATGGCAGCTATATCCATATCTGAACCGATCTGGGCCAAATTGACGAAGGTTATTGAAGGGCCTAACACAACTCACTGTCCCAAATTTCAGCAAAATCGGATAATAAATGTGGCTTTTATGGGCCAAAGACCCTAAATCGGCGGATCGGTCTATATGGGGGCTATATAAAGATATAGTCAAATATAGCCCACCTTCGAACTTAACCTGCTTATGGACAAAAAAAACTTTGTGCTAAATTTCAGCTCAATATCTCTATTTTAAAGACGTTAGCGTGATTTCAATAGACAAACAGACGGACATGGCTAGATCGTCTTGGATTTTTACGCTGATCAAGAATATATATACTTTATAGGGTCGGAAATGGATACTTCGATGTGTTGCAAACGGAATGACAAAATGAATATACCCCCATTCTTCAGTGATGGGTATAACAAGTATTCGTCTTCAGTCCGTATATACCTCCAGATTGCAAGCCTTTCATAATGCGTCTTCTTATACCCTCCACAATAGGATAAGGGTATACTATTGGGTTGCCCAAAAAGTAATTGCGGATTTTTCATATAGTCTAGTTTCGTCATTCTGTTTGTAACTCCTCCAATTATACATCAAGACCCCATAAAATATATATTTTCTTGATCGTCATGACATTTTAAGTCGATCTAGTCGTGTACGTCCGTCTGTCTGTCGAATGCCGCCTGAAATTTTGCACAAATATTTCCTATTAGTGTAGGTCGGTTGGGACTGTAAATGGGCCACATCGGTCCATGTTTGGATATAGCTGCCATATAAACCGATCTTGGGTCTTGACTCCTTGAACCTGTAGAGAGTGCAATTCTCATCCATTTATCATACGCGGGCGCGGTCCTTAATCGATTTTTCTGAAATTTTGCATAACGTGTTTTATTGCTACTTCCAACAACTGTGCCGAATATGGTTTAAACCGGTACGTAACCTGATATGCATGCCATATGAATCGATTTGGGATCTTGACTTCTTGAGCCTCTATAGTGCGCAAGACAAAGGTCGAACACAAAATCGCTAAGCACCGCCTCATGATACACATCTAACAAGAATTCTGATAAATGTTCATTGGTCAGTTTTTTCATACTTTGATACGTCGATATATCATAAAGTTCTCGTAACCGTAAAATAACGCAATTTTCCATCGTGTTGCTCTGTATAAGAGGGGAAACCCATTAAATTTTCTTAATACTTAAACACCGTTAATATCAAAAACTTTTTCAATATGCTACTCTCATTCTTGGCTGACGCTATCCTTTGTTATAGCCAATACCATTACATGCATCGACAGATGACATAGTCGCTTTTTTGCCCCTTCTTTACTTATCTAGTGGGAACTAGTCCCTGGCGATAATTGCAATTATTTTCTCAGAAGTCACCAGGGCTGTGGTGCTATAAAAAACTACAATGATATTCAATGACAATGGAATGGAGCTAAAGGAGATATGATAGATATTTCTAGCAAATAGTAATTGTTGTAATGGTGTTCCATAGACACTTTCTTTTCTTTTGTAGGATACCTTATTTTTTATTATTTCATCGTTGCTATTATAATGGGTATTATACACATCATTAGACATTTATAACACTTGGTCTTACCACACGCAACCTCATTGTCTTTTATAAGTTTTGCAAAGGAATAGATGCTGATGTCCTTGAATGGATTAAGTGTATGGGATACATTTTTATGATACAAATTTACGTAGAAATATCAGTTTTTATCAACCACCATAAGGTGACGACACTCAAATCTAGTCATTTGGAATAAAACTTGAAGATTTTATAAAGCATCAATGTTCTTATGAGTTAAAAACATCCTAGGTTCATCTTGCGATATCCGTTTTAGTGTTGAAGACATTTTATTATACCCTACACCATAGGAGGGGGGTATACTAAATTCGCCATTCCGTTTTTAACACCTCGAAATATTCGTCGGAGACCTCACAAAGTATACATATTCTTGATCATAATGAAATTTTTAGTCGATCTAGCCATGTCCGTCCGTCCGTCTGTATGCCTGTCCGTCCGTCTGTCGAAAGCACACTAACTCTCGAAAGAGTAAAGCTAGGCGCTTGAAATTTTGAACAAATACTTTTTATTAGTGTAGGTCAGATGGGAATGTAAATGGGCCAAATCGGTCCATGTTTTTATATAGCTGTCATATATACCGATCTTGGGTCTTGACTTCTTGGACTTCTAGAGGGTGCAAATGTTATCTGATTTGTCTGAAATTGTACACATGTCGTTTGACATGACTTCCAACAACTGTGCCATATATGGTATAACACAGTCTATAACTTGATATAGCCGCAATACAAGCCGTTCATAGGTCTTGACTTCTTGAGGCTCAAGAGGGCGCAATTCTTGTCCGAGTTTGCTGAAATTTTGCACGTGGTGTTTTGGTACGACTTTCAACAACTGTGCAAAGTATGGATCAGCTAATAACCTGATATAGCCGCTACATAAATCGATCTCGCGATTCGACTTCGTGAGCCTCTAGATGGTTCAATTCTTATCTAATATCGTTGAAGTTTTGCTCGTGTCGTTTTGTTATGACTTCCAATCGGTTAATAACCTGATGTAGTTGAGATATAAAGCGATCTCATAATTTGACTGGCTGAGGTCGTAATTATAGCTTGTTTTGTCTGAAATTCGATAGGTGGTATTTATCTAAGACTTCTAACATCCACAACAAGTAAGGTGCATATCGGTCAATAGTTTGATATAGCTCATATATATTTGAAAAGATCATTCAACGAACTTAACAAATGCAATCCATGGTGGAGGGTCTATAGGATTCGGCCCAGGCGAACTTAGTACGCTTTTACTTGCTCCGTTTTATACCCACCGTCATAGAATGGGGGGTTGAAGGTGCCATCACGCTACATGTTCTTGTCTTAATGTTGTGTAATGTTGTGACTTCCAACAACTGTTCCAAGTGCTCTCTAAAAACAATAAAGTAACCTGTTAAAAGAAAATTTTAAGTTAGGAATTCCGTGCTACTTTCAAAATCCGTAATTGTTTTCAATACCACTCTCTTAAGTTGGTTCATGTCTGGTATTGTGTCTCCTCCTAAGTGCCGGTATTTGTTAGACGCGAAAGCCGGACAATGACAAAAGAAATGCTCCAACGTCTCATCATTGTCCCCGCATGCCCTACACATGATATCGCTTGCCGCACCGATTTTACATAAGTGAGCTCGTAGTCCTTTGTGTCCCGTTATGATACCGCCTATGACAAGCCAACTTGTTCTTTGATCTTGTTGTATTATTCCTACATTGCACTTTTTCTCAGCAGCAAACCTTTGAGGCGTAAGTAAGTATTGGCCAGTGGACTTTCATTGGATTCAGCCTCCGTCTCCATAGTATCGAAAATCCGTGAGTCTTCTCGGTACGCACTTCGAATTCAGTTTCCTGTCCACTTTTTATCACATTTAAGTATGATCTTGTCAGATATCGAATACGAACTTGAGGAACCGTGGTGCATCATATTAGCCCATCTCTGTCTTCCTCGTGAATAGACAGATTTCAGTATGCCAGCTGCAAGACCTTTATTTTCTTGACCAATCTTGCCAAAATTTTACACAATGCTTTCCTCGTCCACTACCAAAATATCAGAGTTTGGTCGAAATTGGTTCAGAATTAGATATAGCTCCTATATATATATATATATGTTTGTCAGATTTTGGGTAATTTGCAAAAATGGTGTCATTTGTCAAGCGTATTTATTAAAGTTTGAACATGTTTGCTCGAAATTTGAGTATCTAAAAATATCCGCCGAGGTCCATCAAAAATGGATCAGAATTTGATATACCTTCCCCATTGAACTTCTGGCGTAGGTGTAGGGTATTATATTATAATTTTTAGAGACCATAGAAGGAGTAATTGTGTAAAATTTCAGCCAAATCGAATAGAAATGTGCACCCTTTAAGGGCTAATGAAATTAAATAGGGAGATTGGTTTATAGGGGAGGTGTATCAGGCTATAACTGATACAGACCATATTTGACACGTATGTTGAAGGTCATGGGCATTCTAGGGGCTGAAGAAGTCAAGATCCCAGATCGGTTTATATGGCAGCTATATCAGATTATGGACCGATGTGAACCATCTTTGCCAAAGTTATTGGAAGTCATAACGAAACACGTCATGTAAAAATTTTAGCCAAATCGGATAAGAATTGCGCCCTCTAGAGGCTCAAGAAGTCAAGACCCCAAATCGGTTTATATGGCAGCTATATCAGGTTATGTACCGATTTCCACTATACTTCGCACAGTTCTTGGAAGTCATACCAAAACACGTCATGCTAAATTTCAGCTAAATCGGATAAGAATTGCGCCCTTAGCACAGTTGTTGGAAATAATAACAAAGTACGTCTTGCAAAATTTCAGTTGAATCGGATAGCAGTTGCGCCCTCAATAGGCTCCAGATGTCAAGACCCCAGATCGGTTTATGTGTCAACTATACTAGGCTATGGACCGATTGCAACCAAAATTAGCACAGATGTTGGATGTAATACTAAATCTCAATCTCAAAAGCTTAATCGGACAAAAATTGTGTCCTCTAGAAGCTCAAGAAGTCAGGACCCAAAATCGGTTTATATGGCTGCTATATCAAAACATGGACCGATATGACTCATTTGCAATCCCAATTGACCTACACTAATAAGAAGTATTTGTGCAAAATTTCAAGTGGCCAGCTTTACTTCTTCGACAGTTAGCGTGCTTTCGACAGACAGACAGGCAGACGGACATGGCCAGATCGACTTAAAATGTCATGACGGTCAAGTCGAATATCCCCGAAACCAGTGGAAATATTGTAGACCTCAGGCTATCTTTTTTGTAGACGTTTATTAAGCACTAGCCAGCAAAAAAATTTTCGATATCGGAAATGAAGATTTGGCAACCCAAACAAATTTTCGAAATACCGAGGTGACCAGCTTTAGGGCCCTGCCAAATTAACCCGGACAATTTAGGGCCTTGATATTTAGCACACAATCTAGCAACTCAGCTCTAACCATTCGGAATTTCAAAGCAAGTTTTGCTGCTCTGACAATCCTATTGTATTCCTTGAGCCGTGCGTAATACACATCCTAATAAATTTCTGCGAACCTCTTTTCAAATACCGACGTGCGAACCTCTTTCGAAATGCTGCATATATCCCCGGTCATCCACGTTTTTTCTTGGGCTCATTTCTTTTCTCGAAGAGGACAACAATTTTCGAAAGATCCCACCATTGCAGTCGTAATGCTGTTGACATTGTCGTTAATGGCTTCTATGTTTGGTCAATCTAATTTATCTTGCCCAAGTCTTCTTCAGAGTATGCAAATTTAGCCCACGAACATTCCATAAAGGAACAGGGACAAAAATCTCACAAGGTAATGGGTGCCGTCCAATTCAAGTTTAAGCTCAAAGATAAGGGCCTCCTTTTTATAGTCCGAACGGCGTGCCACAGTGCGACACCTCTTTGTGCAAAAATTTTTAGATAGCTGCCATACCAAATGGTACAGTACCTCACAAATGTCGCTAGCATTAGGAGGGGATAACCACCGCTAAAATTTTTTCTGTTGTTCTCGCCAGGATTCGAGACCAGGCTCTCAGCGCCATAGGTGGGTAGGCTATCCTCTGCGCTACGGTGTCCTAAAGACTAAATGTCACAAACATTTGGCGACGAAATGACAGCAACCGAAATATTAGCAACCAACCCATGTACCAGCTGCTCAATTTTATTGTTCCTCTTACCCTTAACGCCATTTCATTTGTTACTTGTTCACCACCAAAAACCCCACTTTAATGAAAGCTTCCGTGGCGAATGAAACAAATCCTAACATGCTGAGTGATATTGAGACATTTTACGGAAAGGATTTATTATGACATTGAAATCCATAAAACAAATGTTTTGTTTCCAATCACTGGCGATAACTTTGAAACGCTTCCTTTACGTATCGCCATCATCAATCACTTAAGGATTTTCATCAAT